>NC_056727.1:380172892-380220392 GCF_019279795.1 Protopterus annectens | reverse complement strand
CAATGGCAACTGTTACAGATCTACACAACGGCATATCAGAATACCGCATTCCACAATGCTTACAACCTGTAATGTGGTCCTAACACGAGCAATGAATGTGTAATATGGAATCCTATGTTAGGACAGCAAATATGGGGAATACATACCTTAACAAAAGCTGGAAGCACTCCAAATAACATATCGTGGAAGCAGCTTTTGAGGTACTGACAGCATTCACTCTTCATGTGTATGGACCTTCCAGCAAGTACAGATCCTCAATGTCACACGAAGAAATGGTCTGCTGTCCAAGACGCTTGTCCATCAAATGTGCCCACTTACCTGCAGCAGAGGCAGCCGTGGCTTGCACACATCTTACATGCCATGGAATGGATCCCATACCCAACAGGTAGCATGCAGGAGTGGGACATGTAGCCTTACCTCACCATTGCATATACTATGACAAACAGTGCAGCCAGTCATGTATGTGGCGAGGATTTATGGGACAAGATTAATGTAGAAAATAAACAGATGACCATCCAAGACAAACTGGTCATGCAGGCTGCCTAGTAACATGTCGCAACACTGAGGGAGTTGCAGGAATGTCTAGAAAGTACTGGCTGTGCAGTACCTGTGTCGACAATCACCTGGACTTTGCATAAGTGTGGCCCATGGGTTAGGGTAATCAGATGGGACAGATGTTCTACAGGAAACATTAGCCAGGGTTTTCTACAGGTAGCATATGCATAACATCAAAAGTCCCCCAAAGGCATGTGTTGCAATGTGCAATGGTGTACCAAGACCAAGTTGGAAATCTACAGACAGTATCAATTAAGATACACGTGCTGCACAAGCAACAGCTTACCCCTCCTCTGGCAAACCATCCCCATCTGTACCTTGCTGGTGCCAGTGTACACCTGTATGTTTACTATTCATTAGCAGGGACTAGGCCAGTACACATGGTGTTCTGAATTTGGGACACTGCAAAATTACTCAAATGTGTAGCCCATAGTTGTCAAGCATCTGCAAAAAGAGGATGGGGGGGGGTGTCATCCTGAAACACAACAGAGAACTGAAGCAGACATCCAAAGCTCACTAAGAATGGCTGTATCTGCACACAGTCAAGGTCATGAATTGTGGCAGACATAACCCTGACTCCACAGCAATAGTGACAGAACTGTGCGACCTCCAAGGGTGTGCACATGAGTTGACCTTGCAATCATGCAGAGTTGGGGAACATTTGTAGGGCAGAGTGACCAAATACTGGCAAATGCAGATTGCCCATGGTAGTATACCCCTTTCAGGAATGATGACTGCTGTAGTACACTTAACAGTTGGTGCAACAAACCATCATGTTAAGGGTGTGCACACTTATGCACCCACAAATTGTATGCATCTCAATCAGCATCTGCACAACTAACACATTTGTTTGATACTGAATTTGATTGCACAGGTCATATGTCACATATCAGGTTCATGTAATGTTACCATATGCAGTAATGTGGCCCCATGGCATATCAGGGAAGAGGGTGCCATGTCAGTAAAGGTGTGTACACTCCTCATAGCCACAGTAAGGTCTGAAGGTTGTCAGTGTAATTGTATTATCTTGGCCATACATGCACCACTGATGATGAGATCTGTAAATCAAACATCAGGCATTCACTAACTGACATCTGTCCAAGTATCACACCAGGTATGTGTCGGACAAACACATAGGGGCTTTGAGCAGCAGAGCAAACATAACTGACACACATATACACATTCAGCAATGGCATGTACACCTGTGAGGTATGGAGCACATTACATGTCAGGGTGCTGAACAGGTGCACAGCAATACTGTGTACATGGGTGTAGTGTGTTCCAGGGGAAGGGGCATCACCTTCTAACACAACCCATGCATTGCAGAGATGTATAATGTTGGTAACAGGGATTGACTATAGCTGCACTGCATGCTGTTGAGTGCCATATGTCATGCATGTTGCCAGATGGGTAATTAGAGGTCTGTGTGTAATATCTTTGTGCAATCTCAACTGTAAGTGTGTGTGTGTGTGTGTGTCTGTGTGTGTGTGTGTGTGTGTGTGTGTGTGTGTGTGTGTGTGTGTGTGTGTGTGTATGTGTGTGTGTGTGTGTGTGTGTGTGTGTGTGTACTGTTAAGCAATGGCATTCAGGACTAAAAGTGTGTTTCTTGTTTTCCCCTCACAGGTGGCGAGGTGGGTCAGGGTCCCTCCTGCAGGCAACCTGATGTTAGTGTCCATACAGACACTGACAATGGTGATAGGTGTGTTGAGGCACAGGCAGGGTTGTCAGGGGCTGAAGGTGTGTCATCATTTGACATCCCACTGTTATCCACCCCATCCCTACACACAGTCACATTTCCTATACATACCCCATCACCAGTGGCCATAGATGAGGGACAGTTGGCAGGTGGTGGCATGGGACAGGATAGTGTGGTGTCTATGGCACATGTGTCTAGACACAGCAGCCATAGCCAGATGCCCGATGGGGTACCACACAGGCAGATGTACAGGAGTGCTCATAGAAGGGCAGCTGGTCATCATGTCCTTGGCAGAAGTGCCACATCTGGTGTCACCAAATGCATGTTTCAGGCCATCATGGAAGTGCAAGCACATATGGAATTGTATACCAGACAGGACTGAGGCTGCAAAGGGCTACTCATTCTGCTGTTATTGACAACATCCATGATCTTGCAGGTGCCCACTGTTATTTTGCAGGTGGGAGTAGTGAGACGTCCACATGGACATATGCCAGCAACACCAACAGCTGGAGGTCAACGTGGATGTGCAAGAAGTCAGAGCCTTTCCCCTACTGGCAGTACCATCCCCACCCCAGCACTGCAGGGGGGTGCTGTCTATACCACAACACAGCAGGCCACGTGCACATGGCCCTGGCTGGTCCCAAGAGGGACCTGGATCCAGTGGACATATGTCGTCATCAGGCGAGAGTACCATATTATGGCTTGTACCTGGTGGTGCCCGTGGAACCCCTGGCAGGCACAGTTCTCATGTCCATGGCTGGAGATGGTGAATTGTACACCCTGCCAGGTCGTTGGTCTGCTGTTGTTTCCTACAAGGGTTATGGCACTGTAGTGACACCTTGACTGTACCATATCCTGGGTACAGCTGAACACATGTCACAGGTCTGTATAACAGTTACTGCATGTGCCACATGCCTGATAGGTCTGGGGGTGTATACAGGTGAGTGCATGGTGGCTCATGTCAGCAGCCCTTCTACAGTGGAAAATGGTAAGTGTACTGGGTGGTACATACCAAATGTTTGTGTATAACACACATATGCTTTGGTGTTGATGCAATACACAGCGAATACTGTACACATGGATGTATGTACTTTTGCAAGAAACCCATTGTAGCCTATGTAATTCCATCAAGACAGAATAGGTACAACAACACATTGGGAAATAAGCAGTGTGCTAGTTTAATGACACTGGTGATGGTACTGGAAGGGTATTTGTCTCCTTCCCCAATGTAGTGCAATCCTCAACTTGGTAAAATAGGTGTGCTGGTGTGGGTGGAAAAGCCCTACCCTTTGGAGGGTGTGAGGTGGTGTAGAAATGCAGATAGTGTGATTGACAACTAATTAACCTGTTAACATGAACTGTACAGTATTACAGCCAACTAAGTGGGGGGTATACACTCAACAATAACTGCAATGATGGTAATTGTGTCCACAAGATCCACACCCAGCTATATATACCAACCCCAGTATCGCTGTACAGCTATACAGTGGGGAAGAGGGCATTTACACATCTACTACTAGTTGTGATGGCATGAATTACCACAGGATGATACCTGTAAAATGTTAGCATTTGCCAGGTAGTTTTCAGACAGATGACCTCCTGGGACATGTATATTCTGCAAACTGAAGTAGATCCCTTTACATACACACACACTCTTACTTAGCAACATTGGGACTAGAACCCCTACCTAGGTATGTAGTGCTACCGATGTGTGTGGCCTTAATTGCACACACCACACAGATTTTAGGATGAGGTGGTGTTCCAGGATTCACGTTAAGTGAAGAACATCAGCAGGCCCAGTACAGTATGGTAATGGGAATGTACTGGTTGTTTATGGACAATACATAGTGTGACATACTGTCATATACACAATGACAAACACATAACATTCATACACACATCTGAGAGACCTGGGCTTATCAGTGCTAACTACCTTGTCAGTGTGTCCATTCTTTTACAGATGAGTTGCAGACAGCACATGCATCACTGGGCTGGATAGTGTAATCAGTTACCTGTATGGTTGATGGTGACAGTGGTCCTCATACAGTGGAACATGGGACATGTACTGGGGGTACCATGGTGTAAAGACAGTATACCCAGCATCTACATCCCACATTGGATATTGTACTCACTGAAACCCATGATAATACTCTGACATACCCACCATCACACATTGACCTGGACTGCAATACAACCCCTTGTCTATCTGAAGAGTGCTACTACAGGGATATGCATCTATTGCACATACCACAGGGATAGTAGGGTGATGCATTGGCACGGCTCTCCTATGGTCAGCAACATCACTAATACTGTGTGGCAAGGTGTATTGTATTAGGAGAATGTGGCCTCAGAATGCTGTATCCTACAAATATACACACTTGCACACATACGATCACTTGCCAGAACTCAGAGGGTGACCCATGCCTATCAACCCATTTGTACAACAGTGTTGTGCTTGTACTGCAAGCTGCAGGTAGCCCATAGGGTGAAGAGTGTAACAAGGTACATGTAATGCCCATTACAGCAGCAGCCATATCTAACTATGGCAATGGGGGGTGCAGTGGGTGTGAAGGGTCTCAGGGTATTATCAACTGCAGGTCTACAAACACACAGACACTGTTATTCTCAGTAAAGCTCACTTACACATTTGTCATTACTGGGTCCATAGGTGCAGGTGTTCATAGGTGTGTACCAGGATATTGTCCATGGAGTGATGGGAAGCATAGGGGATGTGTGTACAGCGGTATCATGCCACCTGCCATTTGCCAGCAGGCCATCTATCAACAGATGCCACGGGGTTGATCCTCAGGGTGAGAGTTACATGCAACATCCAATCATCTGGTTGCCTCTTGCAGAGGGCCAGTGCGGGGCTCCAACTGACATGTATGCAGCATGTATTACATAACACGATCAGTGTCTGTCTTGGACACCTGCACCCAAGCATGTCCTGTTGACTGTGGTAGTGTAGCTTAGGTATCCATGGCATTTGTGCATACAGGGTGTGGATTCCTAGCTGTGGCATTCATAACACAGCTGGGCAGACATGTCAGTGTCATTCAAGCATAGATTGCCTGTAAGCAGCCAAGATGGAGTCCCGACATCTGCACATCTGTACAGAGGACAGGCAGACATCTGACACTGACAGGTATGCCATTACTACATGATACCAGCCCTCAGTGACATGTCCTATACACACAGTAGTCTACAGTTAATATCCACATGTCAGATCAATATCCAGTAGGAAATATTTAATGACACACAGCTTACACAACAAGAACATGACAGTGAGGACTCATAGCCCATCTTTGCATGCAGGTGGGGGGGGGGGGTTGGTCCCAGTACTACAATCTGCAATCTACTGTTACTTGTGAAAGCACTGTCAACAGTAGTAATCTAATGATACACTACATGCCAGTGTGACTGCATGTAACCTGGGATACTACCAACGTATGTAACAGATTCAAATGGAAAAAAAGTGTTGTACAAGCCATATATACTCAGGTGTCTGAAACAGTAGACTCACACCCCTTCCTACTATAATGACAGCACATAGACACATATTATGTACATGGAATTAAATACACTTATTAAAAATGCCATTACACTGCTATTTTATCAACTGGAATGTGATCAGGCTGCTCATAACTGCCTTAACCACTCTGTATCCAACAGCTGTTGTTCTGCCTAGCAACAGAAAAAACAACCCTTGCACGTCTTGAACCCAGGACTCTATACACTATTGTCACAACAATTAACCAGTAAGCCATTACAGCTGTGAACACATTCAATGTTTTTTCGATATATCTGTCAGTACACATACTGAATAGTAGTGAACTGCTTTGACCTCTACAATTGTTTAGTACCAAACAGGAATCAACAGTGTTGACAGCTTGAACTAGGGAATTGCCAAGAAGGGGGGTATAAAGACCAGATGATTTTTCCCTGTGACTTCAGTAAAAATCTCCATTAAAAAATCCTCAGGATAACCCCTCCTCAAAAACTGACCGTCCTAGCCAATCTAACACATTGGCCTTTGACAATGGCCTTCTTTTAATGGATGGGATGCCAACTCTGGAAATGCAGGTAGGAATTTGAAAAAGTAGGTTTCCTATATAATGTAGAATCAAATCTACCTGAGTCCCTGTTCTTAAAGAGAGTGACATCCAAAAAATTGACCTGTGTGGCATCAACTGACATCATAAACCGTAAAAAATCTGTAGAGGAATTGATATATTCAAAAAATTCCTCAAGTTTTTCCTTGGTATCAACCCAAAAAATAATGATGTCATCAATAAACCATTTATATAAACACCAACTGTCCTTAAACTCAGAAGTGAAAATGAAATTGGTTTCCCAAAAAGCCATAACTGTATTGGCAAATAGAGGTGCACAAGCAGCACCCATGGCTACGCTGAGGGTTTGCTTGAATAAATGGCCCTCAAAGCTGATAAAATTGTTTTGCAATAGTAAATCCATAAGGCTACTGAGAACCAAACTTTTGTCATGCCCAACAATGGGCACTAAAAATTGAAAAAAACAATCAGTACCAATATCGTGTGGGATACTGGAATATAAATCTTTGACATCAATACAAACAAAGAGGATGTCATCTCTGTATAAACTGTCATTGACATTGGATAAAAAATTCCACAAATCTTTTAACAAAGCAGGGTAATTGTTGAAAACTCTCTTGGTCTCCTGATCAATGTATTTAGCAATAAAAAATGTCTTGGACTCTCTCTGTATGACATATACATATATATATGACATGGTTCAAGGTTGATGGGAGCAGCTCAGATATGCTACAATGCCTTCCATACATTCAGACTTCAAAATGAGCATGAAAGAACCAAAGATGGAGGTGTATCCCTCTTAATTAAAACCAAATACACTTCAAGACTGGTGAAACAGCATGACTCTCTCAGACTACTCCATGTCCAATTAACTATTGGGAAAGTACCATACCACAACATTGCTAGCTATAGATCCCCCACCACGAACCAGGATAAGCACACCATCCACCTCAATTTACTTGAATCCCTCAACATACAGCTCAACATCTTAACCATGAAAGATTTCAGCTATCCTTGCATAGACTGGGGGATATACACAAGCAAAATCAGGCTCACCCAGAGGATCCTGGACTTTGTTAACACAAATACTTTGGAGCAGATAGTCTGCACCTCCACTATGAGCTCTAATGTTACTCACCAACATGAGGGGGGGGTCACTGTACTTCCCCGTGTGTGATGCCACCCTGGTTAGGTCAGACCACAAATCAGTCTCATTTGAATTAACTACTGGAACTGACACCCTCATAGGAACAAAAATTATAAAAAAAACTTTACCAAAGCTAACTACAGCCTACTAAGCGATGGTATAAAAAGCTTCATACCACCCTCAATCACAGATATCAATGATCTCTATGCAGAAGTGTATGCAAATGCCCTTTACAAACACTTAATTGACTGCATAAACTCTGTTGTACCTGAACAGAAAAAACACAGCTCTTCCCATAAAAACAAGCCAATGTGATGGACTTCAAGTATAAACAGATTATATAACAAGAAGAAGAAACCGTTGTCCAAAAGCAAGAGGGATATCACTCTGTAGAGGAAGAGTTCCCTCCTAAGCCTAAACAAGAAAATCAGAAATCTTGCAGAGTCTTCTAAAGCAAATTATGAAACTAAAATCATAACCCCAGCCAAGGATAATCATAAGGCATTCTTTAACTACATCTGAAGTCTAAAAGGGAATAACCAGCTTTGTGCCAAAATGGTTGTAGATGGGATCACTCATACTATACCAGAAGATATTGCCAACCTGCTATCTGACATATTCAAGGCAAACTTCACCCCCTATCCCCACATACCATATCACAAAGCATACCTGACACCAGTCCTCTGCCAAGGCCAAGAACACAATCTCAGTGGGACCAGATAACATCCTAGGTTGTTAACTAAACAATCTAAAACAAGATTTAGATACACTTGGCATTCTCTTTAATCATAGCTTGAGAACTGGCTATGTTTCTGCAGAATGGAGAACGACTACAGTAATTCTGCCAAAAGCGGGGGCCATCAACTGAAACTGGGGACTACAAACCCATAAGTCTAACCAGCCTCATCTGCAAAGCAGTGGAAAGAATTATCATGGACTGTATCAGTAAGAACACAGGTGACCTCCAAATTCTGGACCCAACCCAGTTTGGCTTTGTTAAGCGTATATCATGCTTATTAAACCTGGTAGACTTCTTTGAGAATGTCACCAAAGCCATGGACAAAGGTAAGACAGTGCACAAAGCCTATCTCAACATTGTCAAGGTTTGCTACACACTCCCCCATTCTGGCAAATTTGAAAAACTCTCCCAGCTGGGGATTAACCCTTACATTAATAAATGAGAAGCCAATTGACTCATTGGCAGAATACACTCTGTCAAGATAGGTGACTTCACCTCCACCAGTAGACCCATAGCCAATGGTTTACAACAGGGGTCTGTGCTGGGCCCCTTACTGTTTTGTACCTATTTCTCAGAAGTCCAGGCTAAAGTAGATGACCTCTGGCTCACCAAGCTCCCTGATGACTGCAAACTGGGAGCAATCACTGAGTCCTCCAATTATGTCAATATATTACAAGATGGGCTAACGCAAAGGAATGCTTGGTGCCAAAGCCATGGTCTAAAACTAAATGCAAAAAAATGCTTTATTATTCCCTATGGCAAAATGGAATTCCCTGCAAATTACAATAGTGACAGCACCACCCTGAGTTCCAACCCAGTGGTGTGAGACTTGGGAACACAGGTTGATAGCAATCTGAACTTTGACCACCAAGTTTCCACAGTGGTATTGAAAGCTTTCGATGTAGTGCACCTCATAAGCAAGGGCATAGCATCCAGGTCAAGGGCTGTTATAACTCCAATGAACTCAACCCTTATCAGACCACTAATTAAGTATAATGCATCCTTTTGCATTTACCTCACCAAACACCTGCAGCAGCTGGAGAGACCTCAGTGGTTTCTAACTACGAAAATACAGGGACTTCAAACCAAGATCTACATGGACAGCTTGAATGCTCTGTCACTTTACTCTGTATCTTATAGGCTGCTGATAGGTGACTTGTGACTGGCCTATAGGGCAATCTCTGACCCTACCCTAGTGGAAATGCTGCACATCTGCAAGTCAAATGGCACAAGAGTCACTGACTCTATGGATCTCAACCTAGCCTATGACATTAACAAAACATCCTGGAGACATGGAAATGTCTCCCAGAGACTGCCACTCTCTAGAACAGACTTCCTATTCACATAAAACAGAGCTCCTCACTGATCCTATTCAAATGCAACCTAGATAATTGGATGGGAGAATGCAAATCCACCCCTGGGGTAGCATTCATGATGTCCCTCATGGACATGGGTAGCCAGTGTTGATCACAGATCCGCTCTGTTCATAATTTCTTTCTGTGAGCTACCCAAAAAGAACAAATGGGGATGCTTGGGATTAACAAGGCTAAGTTTGTAAAGACTCTAGGGCCATTAGCCTAGTAACCTCCTATGAATCTATGAATCTATGACCCTATATGCACAAGCTTATGCCATCTTCTTGCCTCTAAAGGTCACATATTTGGTAAAATCAAGTTATACTGGCTAGGTTTGTAAGGGCTCTTAAGCCATTAGGTTAGTAATCTCCTATGAGCCTAGGAACCTATGAAAGGTAATGCACAAAAGCAACAAGCTCTGTGTAAAACAAACTTGTACCCAAGAAGTTTGCTCTTCACCCATCCATTCATTTTAGGAAATAATAAGTAGCCAAGGAGCTATATAGCTAGGGTCTGCACTACAGAAACATCCTGTCGTGAGCCTATTCAGGCTGTAGGTGGCCAGGGAGAGGCATGCCTCTGGCTGGGTATATAGCTAGAGATTTACATATTTGTTAGGTAAGGCTGATGTGTATAATAATATGCAAATATACACAGGATTAAAATGTGTGTTATATATGTTTGCATGATGAATGCATAAACCTTTGTAAATGTGCACTTTCCAGTCCTGATCTTAACCTTTAAAATGTTCAGAATCAATAATGGTGATACAAACTTAGTATAGATCGTGCTGGGATATATTATATCTGCAATACAGTAAGAGAAAGAGAGAGAGCAAGTACATCAGCTGTTAATTGGAAGGAAGGAAGGAACCTTATTTATCCTGGTCAAGAATCCAATCATGTTTGTTGTTTTGTGTGTTAGTATGCTTAAAGTGATGGAGAAAACAGGAAGAGGAAGAGAGATCTGTATTATCACAGGTGAAAATCTGCAGAACAATGCTACTTTAAAAAATATATTTTTATTTATTTAACATTTGTTTACCAGGAAAGTCCAACTGAGACAGAGCCCATTTTCAGAGGAGGCCCGGGGAGAAACACTGAAGATGCATGTCTTTGGAATATGGAAAGAAACCATAACACCCAGAGGAAAGCTATGCCAATGCAGGGAGGACATGCAGACTCCACAAAGAAGACACACCAGCTGAGAATCTAACCAGAGAACCTCTTATTGTGAGGTGACAATTCTAACCGCTGCACCACTACATCGTTTATGGAGGCAGTACTGAAAGTTTAATACTGATAAAAAGGAAAGTTTTAAAAGTGTGGCAATACAGTTAAAATATCTTTTGAATACAAAAGGTCAACAAAAGCATTCATTATAAAAAGGTTAAATATATTTCACTTTTATTTAAAGTAAAAACAGATGTCTACAATAGTCATTTATCCCACTTAATTAAGTCTTGTCACAGCAGACATGAGTTGCATTTTTTATACATAATTTTTATCCATGTTGCCTGCTAAGCATCAGCCCTCAACAATCATGCAACCAATTGATATCCTGTAGTAAGAGGAAGACATAGAGGCAAACATGAAGGTAACCTTCAAGAGGTTTTCTGGTTAAGGCTGTAGTACTACCAACCAACCCCCCCCCCCCCAATGTGGCTAACAGGAAAACTTGCTATGCCTTTCCTTGTGAATATGCATATTCTTGTCCATGTCCTGCCCATGTCCCATGAAAACTAATTTATGAGTGTGGCTAGGCATAGGCAGACAGATGACACAGCCCCTACTGTTGTACACCATGCACCTCTCTGTCAGAGTTACAGTGCACCTATCTCTGTCTCTGAGCATGTGGCATCTGCCATCAGCAAATCACTGCAAAAATACCTTGATGCTTTCCACCGGGGTCCAGGCTGCTAAATGATCTTTGGTCCTCAAGGTTATTTTTCCAAGCTTCAGCCCTTAATATCAAGGATCCAAATACAACGTTCATGTTTTTTATTAATAAAGCTTCCTGGATTGTATCAGCAGGAAGTGCTTGTGATGGGTATGGCAAGCAGCTTTGTTGAAAACTGTACTACTTTCTTTTGTAGATTCCATTGCATTTCACTGGAGCATTATTTTAATATTTATTATAATTCTACCAAGACACTCAAGAATTTTCTGATGGGGTGGAGCCTGATGGCTAACGGAAAGCAGCATAATTTTAGAGCTCAATAAAACTATTAAAATATAAAGGAAACACTAACATTTTTTCAAAAAAATATCAAAAACATATAGATAAAGATCTAAACTACATAAATACAAACTTTGGTGGACTTTTATAAATATTTTCCTGTCAGAAATACTTGGAGATTCAACAGATAATGGAAATGAGCAACTCAAGGAAGTCCCATTCTGATGTAACTTTAAAGAAAGAACTGCAACTGGTGACTACTACCTTACAAGAACTATCTTTGAAAACGGATGTTTTTAAAGAAAACTTGGAAGATCTAAAACTTAATTGTCAAAAGCAAACTGATGTTCTTAAGGAAATGCTGCAACAACAGCAAGCAAAAATAACAGATTTAGAAACTTCATTTAATGATATCAAAGTAAGACTCAAAGAAGAAGAAATTCAAAAAGAATATCTTCTCAAACAAAATACTTGGCTCCTTAACAAGGTGGATGATTTAGAGAATAGAGAAAGAAGGACAAATATTAGCATCTTCAGGCTTCCTGAAAATACTGAAGGTGAGGACATTATTTCATGTTTAACTTCATGGATTCCTGAGTTTTTAGATCTAAAAGAAAGATTGTCATAGGCCATCGAAAGGGCTCACAGAGCTCTAGGAAAACCTTACTCAACCTCATCTAAAATACCTCCTAGATCAATAGTAATAAAATTCTTATCATTTTTGGACAAAGAATTAGTTTTAAAAACTGCTTGGAGGAAATCACCTTTGAAATATAATTAAAACTTAATTAGATTTGACAATGACTTTTTCACCGAAGTACTGGAACACTAATAAAACTTAAAAAACAAAAGGTGGTGAAGTGGTGCAGCAGTAACGTTGTTGCCTTACAGCAAGAGGTTCTCTGGTTCAATGCTGGGATACCTTCTGTGTGGAGTTTGCATGTTTTCCCTGCAGTCGGGTGGGTTTCCTCTGAGTACTCCGGTTTCCTCCCACATTCTAAAGACATGTGTCTGGAGTGTTTCTCCCCGGGCCTCCTCTGAAAATAGGCTCTGTCCTAGTTGGACTCTCCCGGTCAACAAATGTTAAATAAATAAAAACTGCTTAAGCAAAACAACATCAAGTCACAGCTTGCCTTTCCTGCTAGAATAAAAATCATTATTCAAATGAAATGAGAACATTTAACAGCCTAGAAGAAGCTTCAACATTCATAAAAAAACAACAATGTTATCCCTGTTCCTGAGGATATGGACTGGCCAGCCCAATCTCTGAAGAGAACAAATGAAAAAAATTCCTGGACTGATGTTAAAAAGAAAAAAAATCAAAAGACTGACTCCAAAATAAGTGGTCCACCTAAATCTCCCAAAGCTTCTACTTTAACATGATTTGTTGCTGCCTCAATGTTCATAATATACTATTACAGGTATGAATATCTTTATGTTTTTAAATCTCATTTTCTTTCTTTTTTTTACTGCTTAAAAGGTTCTTAATTCAGAATAGAAACTAAATACAATGTAAAGAATGACATTAATGGGACACTTTCTCTCCTGAACTGAACTTGATATTCTTATATCTCATGGTAATATCTATGTTTGAAGTTAACAAAGGACACATACACTTGATGATCTTTATTTTATGCTAAAAAATGTATTATCAGATTGTCTAACTTCAAATAGCCTAGTTTATCAATTCCTTTTTTTCTTTATTGATATTACTTTATTATTAGCTTGGCAGAATCTCGAGCTATTAGTTATAAATAAGTGTTCTCTTGTTATGTAAATGCTTGAAGGGTTATTACTCATGTAAGATAGTCTTTGTTTGTGTTGCCTGCTAACTAAGATGTTCCACAGGATTTAAGTGTACTCTTCGTGTGATTAAACCAAAATGTAAATTGTTTTAATGTTTTTTATTAGCTTTTCTCTTCTCGTTATCTTACCCTTTGACCAACCCATTTTATTAAATTGGAGGGAACGTAAGATTTAATAAGTAATGATGTGAAGCTTTAGACAATTAATGTATTCCATGAGTGCATAAACCATTCTCTATTCCCTTCACAAACAAAACTAGAATGATAGTACAAGTTGTCATGATGACAGAAAGCAGCACTGAATTTGTGATCTTTTGGACATCCCATGAATGGGATGGGATGGGTAGTAATTTATAAAGATAGGTGTTTTGATTCTGTTGCTCACTAACTGACCTGTTTCACAAGATTTAAAATATACTCTGCATATATATGGGTCAAGTGTTGAGTTGTTTTTTCTGTTTTTTTGTTCTCCACTCTCCCGATATTGTTCTGCCCTTTGCTTAGTTCATGCTTGTGAGCTGAATAGAGGGAGGGATTGGGTGGATGTGTGATGTGAAGTCTCGGTTGGTTGCAAACTATCACGGGCACATAGGATGTTTTCCTTTTCATTTCTCTGACAGGCTTGAACTGATGTTGTGGGCTACCGTGATGACAGAGGGTGGAGTCTGGGTCTATGAACCTTACAGACATCCCGGGAGCAGGATGGATTGCTATTCATGAGGTGAAACGTTTTGTTTATGTTGTATATTGGCTGGCCTGCTCCACAGGATTTGGAGAGTGTTTAGTGAGTATGTGATTCATGATTGGAGATGTTTTGCTCACCTCTTTCCTTTTGCTGTCTGGTCCTTCCCCAGCCCATTTTGCTGGATTGGAAGGGGGGAGGGATTGGATAGATGTGCGATGTGAGAGTCTAGTTGTTTGAGGCATCTCACAAGCATATGAAGTGTTTTCTGTTCCCTCCACAAACTGAATCATACTGATATTGTAGGTTACCATAGCAGTGGAAGGTGGAAGAAGTGGACATATACCTCATGCAAGGCCAAGAGTCGCATCTGTTTCATAGCTGTTGCATAACCTAAGTATTGGAAAGGATAAAGTGATGGTTAACTTCATGCTGCAGACTCTTATTGATCTGAACTTAGCAGATATGTGTTGCCATGTTTTAGCAAGACTGCATCAAATCTTGTGAGACTCTGCATCCAATAAAATGAGGTATTTACATCAGAGTGAGGACCATGACATTCTTATTGAAGAAAATTAATATTTTAGTATTAATATATTTCCTCTTTTTTGTCAGCTAATGAAATAGTTACTACTAAAAACATGACATATCAAATGCAGTCTTTTCATAGTTTCATAGTTTCATAATTTAGTACTAGGCTATCTGCCCTAGGGCATTTATAAGCCTAGCCACAGTGTGTGTGGCTTTCACTACCCCATGTAATGGTACAAAAGTATAGATTTAGTTTACTGTGCCTCTGTCTAGTAGTGACACAGAGATGACCCCCGGGGTAAACCTACGATCTCCCATCCACTCGTCAAGATTTCTCTTGAAGAGAGTCAGTGAGGGGCTCTACCTAACATGAACTGGGATCCTGTTCCAGAGTGTGGGAAGCCTCTGAGTTATGAATCTGTCCCTCCAGCATGTCCTATTCATATTTGTGCTGAGGTTTAGATCTTTAGCTCTCGTAGTTCTGATGGATTTGGATTTTTTGAGATGGAGCATGTCCATCAAATCCTGATTGGACATGGCCTTGTACGTCAGGCATAGATCACCTGTGAGTAGGCGGTATGCTACTGAATGGAGCTGGAGTTTCTTTAGTCTGGCAGCATACGACATATGTTGGAAACCCTTGATCCTCTTGGTGAGGTACTTTTGGGGTCTCTCCAGCTGCTGCAGGTGCCGGGTGAGGTACATACCAAATGGGGCATTGTACTCAATCATGGGCCTGATAAGGGAGGAGTATAGGGGTACAATGACCTCCTTTGATCTGGATGTGAATCCTTTCATGATAAGGTGGGCAAGATAGAAGGTCTTTCTAACCACTTTGGCAACGTGGGTGTCGAATGAGAGGTCACTGTCAACTTGGGTTCCCAGGTCTCTGATTAATTTTTCCATACTCAATGGGTTACTGCCTATGTGATAATTTGTGGGTACTTTGTTTTTCCCAAAGGGGATGACTATACATTTTTTGGCATTTAGTTTAAGGCCATGACTTCGGCACCAGTTGTCCGTCTCAGTAAGGCCTTTCTGTAAGATGCATGTGTCAGCTGGTGTATCGACTATGGCGCCTAGTTTGCAGTCATCTGCGAACTTTGTCAGCCACAGCCCACCCATGTTTGCTTTCACATCTGAGAAATAAATGCCGAACAAGAGGGGTCCCAGAACTGAGCCCTGTGGGACACCACTTGTGACTGGCTTTGAGTCTGACATAGCTCCAGCGATTTTGACTTTATGGGTTCTGTCCTTTAGCCAGTTTGCAACCCATCTTGTGACATATGGGTTTACATTTAGGCTGTTGAGCTTGTCTATGATGCCTGAGTGGGGTATTGTGTCGAAGGCTTTAGCCAAGTCCAGGTTGGCTGTATGGACTGCTTTGCCCTCATCAATGGCTCTAGTGACTGTTTCAAAAAAGTCAACCAGGTTCAAAAGGCAGGATCTGCCCTTTACAAAGCCAAACTGGGTAGGATCAAGTGTCTGTAGGTCCCCGATGTCTCTGTTTATGAGTTCCATAATGATTCTTTCCATAGCTTTGCAGACCAGGCTGGTTAAGCTTATGGGGCGGTAGTTTCCAAGGTCTGTAGAGGAGCCTCTTTTGTGGAGTGGGACCACTGTTGCTGTATGCCAGTGTTCAGGTACATATCCTGTAGTAAGGCTAAGGTTAAACAGCATTCTTATGTGCGGGTTTACCTCCTCTTGGAGATTACGTAGCATGCAACCCGGGATACAGTCAGGTCCCATAGATGCTGTGTTTTTAGCTTTGCTGAGAGCGGCTCTCACCTGGACATCTGAGATGACAGGGAGGTTACATTCAGCTGGGATAAATATTTCTTCTTTTGGGGGTGAGGGAGGGGAGAAGTTTGCACTGAACCTGTCTGCCAGTATGTTGGCAATATCTGTGGGTTCAGTGTATTTTTTGTCGTTATGAACTAACTCTGAGCATATCTGAGGGTTTGCGCCCAGGTTTCTAACATAGCTGAAGAAGGCCTTATGGCTATCTTTAGTGTCCTTAGCGATTTTTCTCTCAAAGTTGGCCTTGGATGTTTTTATGAGTGAACGTAGTTTTTTGCTAGTGCTAGTCAGAGATGCCTTCCCTTTATGGGATTTTGCTCTGTCTTGCAGTAGCTTCCTTCTTTTGTTATACAGTTTGTTTATGGCTGGGGTCCACCAGACAGGATGCCTGCCCTTGGTGGAGAGGGTCTTGGTTTTATTTGGGATTGCATGATCCATGCATTCTTGGAGATGTCCGTAGAAAGCATTTTTGAAGGATTCAGCATTGTGGGATGTGGTTTCCTCTGGCCCAGGGGGCTTAAAGGATACCATCTCAGTCTTGAGAAGTGTAAAGTCGGCTTTTGAGAAGTTTCTCACTGTAGTCTTTTGTGCTGGGGGTGGAGGTGGGATATGAATATCCAGGGTGATTAGTTTGTGATCAGATCTCACCAGTGAAGGGTATACTTCCGGTGTGGAGCATTTTGTCCCCATGTTTGTGATGATCAGATCTAGTATATTTTCTCCCCTTGTGGGAGAGGTGACTAGCTGTTCCATTGCATTTGAGTTAATGAATTCCAGGAACCTTTGGGCTAGGGTGTTAGGCCTAGAATATTGCACCCAGTCTATGTTAGGGTAGTTGAAGTCTCCCAATATGATGGTATTTGGTGAGACATTCATATCCTCCAATGTCTTCAGGAAGGCTGAATGGGGTGCCTGAGATTGGGAGGGTGGTCTGTAACATGCTACCAGTTGTATAGCAGTTTTGCCTATGGTTAGTAGCACCTGGATGGTCTCCGATGCTTCATGTGTTGCCACTAACCTGGAGGTGTGGGTGTCCTTGAAGAATATGGACACTCATCCTCCCTTTGTGGTTCGGCCCGAGTTCTGGGGCTGAAATGCATGATATGAGGTATAGCCTGCTAGAGATGGGGTGCTCTCAGGAGCCTTGAACCAGGTTTCAGTTACTGCACAGGCATCGATGCTCTCCATAGTGAGGAGTGCTTCGAGAGCCTGCATCTTGAGATTTAGACTTCTGGCGTTGAGCAGCATTACCCTTAGTTTTTTTCCATTTTTGTTTTCTAAGGAGGTGGGTTTGTCTTTTGAGCCTTGCCTAAAAAAGGCACTGTGGTGGTGGCAAGAGCCTTAGCTAATATCCAGAAGCCCAGTGGAGACAGGTGCAAGCCATCCTTTGTGAAGCAGCGTGGCTTGTCCAGCATGTCATCCCAAGCAGACAGACATTGGATCCCCCTAGAATGACACCAGTAATTGAGCCAATTATTAAAGCTGATCATCTTGTCCTTGTATTGTGGCATCATTCTTGGTGAGGGCAAGATGCTGCTCAGAGTCAGGGTCATACCAGCCTGGGCTACATGATCAGAGAGCTCCTCTATGTCTTTTTTCATGTAGTCCAGGGAGGTACGTCTCAGGTCATTCACGCCGGCATGGACAATGACGGAGTCATATTTGTACTTGCTTTGGAGTGACCTGAGTGCATGTGTTATGTGGCGGATCCTAGCTCCCGGCAGGCAGCTCACCGTTACCCTCTCCTTGTTCAGCCTGGTAAGCGGAATGTCAGTGTGTCTGACTATAGAGTCACCAATTACTAGTGTATCAGGCATGGTGTTTGGCCTTAAGGGCTGTGATTGTTTGACACACAGCTTTATTGAAGTATGTGTTTCATGTGTTATGTTTTGAGGTGGTGGACTTTTGGGTGTCTGCTTTGGGAGCCTATATTGTTTTGGTAAGTTTTTTATTAGAGCCTCCGAGTATATATTTGTGTTATTATGTGTTTGGTTTGCAATTGTGGTAGGTCTATGTGGGACTGGGTTTGCCGTGTGTGTGGTTACCTTCTCCTCCTGTCTGGTCTTGCCAGTCCTGAGTTGAGAGAGTTCAGCCTCCAGTTTGGCTATATAGTTGCATCTCTCACATGTATTTGTGTTTGTTGGGAGGAGGAGAGGGTTGTCTGTGTACATGAGACAATTGTAGCATTGTCTCAAGATTCCCAGATTAACCAGCTGAACCGGAGAGGATGCCAGTGATCCACCACTCGACATGCTAGAATAGTATAAGGGAGTGCTGTGCCTTTAAGGAAGTGGGTATTCACAGGGGTGGTAGGTGGATGTAGTGCTTACTTTAGTTTGAGAGTGCTTACTTAGAAGAGAGGTTTTGAGAACAAGTGCTAGGCTTATAATATAGTGAGTAGACTGATAATTCTAAGAGTAGAGCTTACTTAAGGGAAAATTTGAAGAGCAGACTTGGTGGAGCCAGAAAAAGTTTAACCTTGTTTAACCGGCGCTGCGCTATGCGCACAATCACGCAAAGCTGAGCAAATGCGGATTTTAAACAGGGAACTTCAAAAGAGCTGGAAATGGTCCAAAACAACCAATTACTACAAGCTCTTGTGCTGAGGTCACTCCTTCAGGGACAGATAGGCTGCTCAAGGCTCCCCACTCCCACTGGTGAGCAAAGAAACTTCCTTCTATCCAAGTAAGGCAATGGACAACACAGGAACTGCACCACAGCCCAGAATACAGCAAAGCCTGTATACTGGTCTAAACTAGTCGAGGAGAGGCGGGAAAACAAGGATTTTTTTTTGTTTTTTTTTGTTTTTGTACTAGAAAGTACACAGAAATGCAGGAAACAGTAATAAATCAGATGCACAGGCTAGCACACTTTAGTGGGCCGCCTCAACAGTTAAATTTAACAAACAAACAAACAAACTTTCGACCAATTTTCGACCAAATGTAACTTTAAGCGCAGATAATATATAATGCAACAAACAGCTAAAAAAACAGTTAAGCTTGTTCAAAGTAAGCAAGAGAAGGTATTTTAGGTAAAAAAACAACAAAGAATACTTAAATCAGGAAAGTAGTCGCTTTTCTCAATTCTCTGTTGCTAGGACCACTCTGCAGGACCATGAGGAGCTGTTTCTGAGTAGTATAGCCAGACAAAAAATGCTCAGAAGCGGATTTTAAACAGGGAACTTCAAAAGAGCTGGAAATGGTCCAAAACAACCAATTACTACAAGCTCTTGTGCTGAGGTTACTCCTTCAGGGACAGATAGGCTGCTCAAGGCTCCCCACTCCCACTGGTGAGCAAAGAAACTTCCTTCTATCCAAGTAAGGCAATGGACAGCACAGGAACTACACCATAGCCCAGAATACAGCAAAGCCTGTATACTGGTCTAAACTAGTCGAGGAGAGGTGGGAAAACAAGGATATTATTTTTTGTTTGTTTTTGTGATAGAAAGTACACAGAAATGCAGGAAACAGCAATAAATCAGATACACAGGCTAGCACACTTTAGTGGGCCACCTCAACAGTTAAATGTAACAAACAAACAAACAAACTTTCGACCAATTTTCGACCAAATGTAACTTTAAGTGCAGATAATATATAATGCAACAAACAGCTAAAAAAACAGTTTAAGCTTGTTCAAAGTAAGCAAGAGAAGGTATTTTAGGTAAAAAACAGCAAAAAATACTTAAATCAGGAAAGTATTCGCTTTTCTCAGTTCTCTGCTGCTAGGACCACTCTGCAGGACCACGAGGAGCTGTTTCTGAGTAGTATAGCCAGGAAAAAAAATGCTCAGAAGCAGATTTTAAACAGGGAACTTCAAAAGAGCTGGAAATGGTCCAAAACAATCAATTACTACAAGCTGATGTGCTAAGGTCACTCCTTCAGGGACAGATAGGCTGCTCAAGGCTCCCCACTCCCACTGGTGAGCAAAGAAACTTCCTTCTATCCAAGTAAGGCAATGGACATCACAGGAACTACACCATGGCCCAGAATACAGCAAAGCCTGTATACTGGTCTAAACTAGTCGAGGAGAGGTGGGAAAACAAGGATTTTTTTTTTGTTTTTTTTTTTGTTTTTGTGATAGAAAGTACACAGAAATGCAGGAAACAGTAATAAATCAGATACACAGGCTAGCACACTTTAGTGGGCCGCCTCAACAGTTAAATTTAACAAACAAACAAACAAACTTTCAACTTTTATTTTTATTTTAAACATTGTTATACATTTCATATACAAATGAATGAAGACTCTTTGTTAATTTTTTAAACTGCTCAACCAATGATGAAGAAACAGTCACATTTTAAATAAAAACAAAATGGACCAAATTAGAAGGAAAAAATTAGCACTCTTTAAAGTAAAACATTGTTCTCCCCTGAACAAAATATGACTCCTAATGACCATTTTATGTGCCTCTGTGTGTGTGTCAGCCAACTTTAGAGCTCCAAAAACAACTTTCATGTTTTATCTCTACAGCAACAGCTCCTTTTTCCTCCATGTGAGCAGGAAAAATACAGGCTCCTCTCCAGCTGGTCTGAGCAACAACTACCCTTTTGTAAATATTCAGATTATTTACTTTGATCGCACTATCTTATTTCAGTCCTCTGCCATTTGACTATTAAATCATCTGCCTGTCATAATTACTTTTATTCTTTCATAGCCTGTCTGCTTTCTGCTAATGCCACCTAAACTAAATTTCTACCCACTTGGCATTTAATTCCCAAATTGTTTGACAGTTACCACTGCATATTGCCAAAGCTCATGTACTTTTGATCAGCTCTGAAATATATGAATCATATCTGCTTGAAACTCATTATGTTGACAGTAGCTTATAATCCCATATACCACTCATTTTAGGTGAGATTGGTACTCTATATCGCCTATGAATGAAATCACATACATTGTTCCTGTATAATTGGTGTACCTTTGATTTTACAATTCCTAACCAGAATCTCATTCTGCTTCTTTGTGGTGGAGTCTACCTCTTCTTTCTTAAGGCATATTATATGTATGTGTATATATATATATATATATATATATATATATATATATATATATATATATATATATATAAACTAAACAGCTGGTTGACAGTTTCAGAAATTGAACAATTCTGAGGTTTGGGGTATAGGCCCCTACTCTGTATTTGTGGGAGCTCAGAGTTAGTATATATAATTAGCAAGGGGTGTGGGAGTGTATCCCCCCACAAGGGAAATACATGAGTCACACACTGAGGACATTAATGCCCCACATAACTACCCCATAATTAGAACTGGGTCTAATATCATTGGAAAGAATGGACACACCAGTTTTGTTCTAACATTCAACCTAAGAGCTAAGGAAATCGTGGGCATCTTAAAAAAGAAGTGGCACTTATTTTCGACAGATAAAGAAATTGTTCAGAAGGTAGGAGCACTCCCAACAATCACATACAGAAGGGGGAGAAATCTAAAAAACATCCTAGAGAGACATCATAGCAGTATACATAAGATTGTAGGTATGTTGAGATGTGAGATGTGCAACTACTGTAAATACATAGATATAGGAAGTAAATTTACAATAAGAGATAGAAGTAACACACTCAAAAATAGATTTAATTGCAACTCAGAAGTAGTGGTTTATATAGCCCAATGCCAAATATGCCCAGCTTTCTACGTGGGTAAAACTGATAGGAGATTACGAGACAGAATTTATGACCATATGTATGCAATTAGTAGATGTAAACAAGACAATGCCTTGGCAAAATATTGTATGGAGTATGCCAATCATTCATTTAAGTTCAAAATTATTGAACAAATATTAGATCAGGAAAACAAAGTACAAAATATGATAAAAGGAGGTCCAAAATCTCTACAGTTAGAGAAATTAGAATTATTATGGCAATTAAGATTAGATGCATGTAGATCACCAGGTTAAAACGAACTATACTCATTAACTTTTATATTAAAATTAAGAAACTGGTTGCGTTAATAGTAGAAGTAAACATAAGGTAGTTACATACCACCATATTAAAGTAAAAATTGCTGTTTTTTCTGTTTTTTTCCCTTTGCTTAATTTAATTTAGATCAGACTTGGGTAGACTATCAAGACTAAATGAACTGCATCCAGTATATTAAAACTAAAAATGTAGTTTTGGCTTAATAGAAGTAAATACACAGTTGTTATATACTACTACATTAAAAGAATAAATAATAGTTTATTGCTTTTTATTTTAATTTTCATATAAATTTTATATCAACTTATTCATATTTATTTATATTTGCATCAACACAGATACAGTACTTTTAGTATTCTCATCATCATTAATAGTACAACATTGCAATATATAAATATATAAAATTATAAAACATACAAAACATAGTGAATACAATTCTGCATATGTAATGCAATAAACGGACATAAACGTTTGCTGTCTAATTGCTAATATACATAACAAAGTGTTAAGTTAACTATTGGGGTTAGATATTGACACATCCACACAATATTAGTGCGAGCTGTTACCATCGCTGAACATCACAGTTACTGATAAGTCACCATTTAGTGTTCACACAACTTAGTTTGGGTTTCTTAGTACATAATGGATTTTTAAAGTTTATATAGCTTGTACAACGTGGGTGCTGTTGAATGTTTCACATTTTACTCACATATTAACATATAAGAAATGGCTCTTAGAGCAACAAAGACTTAATTTGAAGTGAATTTCTAATTATGTGATTATAAACAGCATATTTAAAGTACCGCATTTATGATGTGTTTGTATCTGAAGAAGTTTGCTTACTTGGCAGACGAAAAGTGCTTTATACCACACCAATTTATTGTTCTAGTTTTTTACAGTGGATAGCAGCGGTTGTGTTGCATTATCGTTTTTACTGTGGACATATTAAATATTGCCTGGTTTTATGTTGCTGGTGTTCCTGTGTCGTTTTTGTCTTTTACAAACCAGTCATATGTCTGGAATTTAGTTATCTACTTACTATTATTTCAACTGGCAGAAGTCTGAATATAGTAGTATATAAATAAAAATGTAATGCACTGGGTACAATCATCATTTGTATAATATTTATTCTCCACGTGAAACACTCACATCAGTGAATTATCTAAAAAAACAGGAATGGAATTATTTGGCCAACATTGTGAACATCACACACATTGCAGTATGCCAAACCCACCCACTTACAATGATAACTATTAAGGTTATTCAACTATAAACATATACTATTGCTAAATAACAATAATTGAGACATATTCTTATAATATTTGGGGATATATAATACTGAGAATATTTTTATTGTTTTTCTTTATTAGTCTGAATTTCATCTATAATTCTTTAGTTAAGTTATATTCTATAAAAATTGTTCTGACATGTTTAGATTTAAACATGTTTATTATATGAGATATGAAGACATATAGCAACCAAATCATAAGCAAAACTCTCAATTTAATCACAGTTAATGCAAGTTACAATTAATGCATCAGTATAGTTAAAAATTTACATTTCATTTCTGACTATAAAATCTGTGTAAAAACATATATGGAGCTCTTAAGGCTTCTTGTTGCTGAGACATGAGGGTTAATCCAATAGACTATTCTCTATCTATTGGATTAGGAATGATTATCATTCCTTGTAGGATAAAAGAATCCTAACTTTTGAAGTTAATTTGTTATATAAAATGATTTTATGATACTATTTCTATCTTTTATATGCCTGATTCAAAAGTTAGTATATGTTCTTTAACTCAGAAAACCTTTCAGATTACAATACTTAGAAATAATAAAATATATATTCAATTTTATTGTCATGGTAAAGTTTTAAACTCTATTAACAAATATATTTAAACATCCCCAAATTCCAAGTAAATAAATGTGGATCTAACACTACTCCCTTTAAATGTCAATGGCTTAAATAATCCAAAGAAGAGATTAAATTTACTAAGATATTTAAAATTAAATAAAGCACAAATAGTCTTTCTCCAAGAAACTCATTTTAAAAAAAATAAAAAATGTATATGGAATCCAAAAGAATATCTAATGTTGTCTCATTCTCCATATAAAACAAAAACTAGAGGAGTGGTTATCTTATGGAAGAAAAATACCACTAATCTCCAAGTTATCTATAATTATGTAGATAAAGGACTCGTGGCTCTTGTTACACTAAAATTTAATAACAGGATATGGACATTAGTGAATCCGTATTGGCTTCCTGGCATTTGGGTAGGGACAGCTAAAAAACATTTAGATTTCATTATTAACACTTATAAAGGTAACTTGATAATAGGTGGAGATTTTAATTGTATTTTAGATAGTTCTGATACTACCAGAGACCTTTTCATCTTACTTAAACATGCAAAACTTCTCAAGAAATGGTGTGAAAATCTTAATCTATTAGATATTTTTAATTTTAAAGAAACTAACTCATTAAATTTTTCCCACCAAGATTACAGATTTGGTACTCAAACTAGAATTAACATAATTTATGTCTCTCAAGATCTAAATACAAAAATATCTACTTAACAATTCCCTGTCCTTTATCAAATCATAACTCTGTTATTTTCAAACTTCCAATAAATTTTAAAAAATGAATACATATGATGACAATTCCTGCATATATTACAACATTTAAAGAATTTAAACTATGGCTGATATAATTGTTCTGAAGAATGTATAAATGTATAAAATGTATAAAAAAAACAGAAACTTGGTCTACTATATCGGAACAAAAAATTCCTAACCTTTGAATCTAGACTTACCCTGGGCCAGGCACCCCTCCTCCCCTCCCTCTTATACACTGCCCCAGTTATTACCAATATCCAGGCCTCCACTCTAAACAAACTCCAACAGACTTACCATGAAATAGCCAGATTCATTACTAACTCCCCATACGACTCACACCACTGCATTTCTTTAAACTCTCTTCAGTGGCTTGAACTTCCCCACTTTCTGCTATCTTATCAATTTCATATGCTACACTCTATTCTTTATAAAACCTCCTTCTGTCCATCTCTATCTTCCTTAGTCTCCATCTATATCCCATCCCAGACCCTCCGCACTTCTAACCAACAATTACTTGATGTCTATCACCCAAAAAGGTCAGTAGGCAAACTACTCTACAAACACTCCCTTGCACATGCTTGGAACAAACTTTCCCTTGACTTATGTTTAGTCTCCTACACCTCACACTTTAAAAAATAACTAAAAGCTTATTTTCTCAATTCCAGGACCGCCATGACCCCATCCAGTCTTCCTTCCCTTTATGTATCCTCAAAAGGTCCATACTTAGTACCTCATTATACCTCTATCTCCAATGTGTCTACTATGCATTTGCATAATTTTATACAAACAAAATTTTTTTATTGTTGACCTATTGAACTATATCAATTTATAATAATGTTACAAAGCTTCTTTTTAATGCAACTTTAACTTTATGCATGTAACCCAACATATGTGAATCTTTTTGCTATAACTGCTATTATATCAATATTGTTTAAAATTGTACCTGTTTAAAAATGTACTACTGGAACTTTTCTCCTCGGGTCTCCACTGAAAATGGGCCACAAGCCCAGTTGGACAAACCCGGCTAACAAATGTCAATAAATAAATAAATAATAAGAGACTAACATAGTCATGATTTGGGATTCATTGAAAGCTTTTATATATGGTAAAATTCTTACATGGTTCAAAAATAAATCAAAAGAATGGGAATCAGAATTACATAATATACAACACCAACTTAGAAAAATTTAATCTGAAAAGCCGATAATGTTTTCTAATAACAAAAAGACAATTGACGAGCTAAACAAAAAATATAATGAAATTCTATCCCATAAAACTAATTTAGTCCTAGAAGAAATTAAAAATAAACGCTTATTCAACTTCACCCAAACACATGCATAACTTAGCTACGAGACTCAAAATACAATCAAGAACTAATAACATCATCAGTATACTACATGAGGGAAAAAAACAAAGTATCAGATATAAGCGACATTTTAGATGCATTCAAACATCATTATACTGAACATTATAAAGATAATAATTCCCAAAATAATCCTCTAAACTTGGAAACACATTTTCTCAAAATCAAGAATAATCCCAGAAAAACTAAAATTTGTTATCCAAAAAGTAATTTCACATAAAGAAATTATAGAAAAAATTAAAGAAAGTAAATGTAATAAACTCCAGGCATTGATAGAATTATTATAGAATTATACAAACTTTTTCTGACTTGTATAACTACACTGTTTCATAAAACCTTGCTTGAAATCCAAACTAAAAACACAATACCACTCTCATGGAAATGTTCTTTAATCACACCCATTATAAAAGAGAACAAAGATCCTACACACTGCAGCTCTTACAGACCAATATCTCTTCTTAACTATTATAAAATCTCCATATCTATACTAGTTAACAGAATTAAAAGAAATCTTTGACTCAAATTATAAATGAACATCAAACTGGATGTATACATAGGTTCATAGGTTCATAGGTTCATACTAGGCTATCTGCCCTGGGGCAATTATAAGCCTAGCCCGATTTTGTTTGGCTTACGCCACCCCTTGATTTGAGTATACTGTGCCCTTTTTATGGTTTGGTTTACTGTGCCTCTGTCTAATAGTGACACGGAAGTAATCCCCGGAACAAACCTATGATCCCCCATCCACTCATCAAGATTCTTCTTGAAGAGATTCAATGAGGTGCTCTGCCTAACATGAATTGGAATTCTATTCCAGAGCGAAGGGAGCCTCTGGGTTATGAATCTGTCCCTCCAGCAAGTCCTATTTATTTCTGTGCTGAGGTTCAAGTCCCTCGAGCGTGTGGCTCTGAGGGATTTAGATTTACTGAGGTGGAGCATGTCCATTAATTCTGGATTGGACATAGCTTTATATGTCAGGCATAGATCGCTTCAAAGTAGGCGGTATGCAACTGAGTAGAGCTGGAGTTTTTTTAACCAAGCAGCATATGGCATCTGTTTGAGTCCCTTGATCCTCTTGGTGAGGTACTTTTGGGGTCTTTCTAATTGCTGCAAGTGTCGAGTAAGGTACATCCCAAAAGGGGCATTGTATTCTATGATGGGCCTGATGAGGGATGAATAAAGGGGCGCGATTACCTCTCTTGATCTAGATGTGAATCCTTTCATGATGAGGTGGGCTATGTAGAAGGTCTTTCTAACCACTTTGGCAATGTGGTTGTCAAAGGAGAGATTGCTATCAACTTGGGTCCCCAGATCCCTAATTACTTTCTCTGTACTTAATGGTTTACCGCCTATGTGGTAGTTTGTGGGCACATTGTTTTTGCCAAAGGGTATGACTATACACTTTTTGGCATTTAGCTTTAGACCATGGCTCTGGCACCAGTTATCCATCTCTGTGAGACCTTTTTGAAGGATGTTTGTGTCAGCTGGAGAGTCAATTATGGCGCCCAGTTTACAGTCATCTGCGAACTTGGTGAGCCATAGTTGGCCTGTACCTCGGAAAAGTATATACCGAACAAGAGCGGTCCCAGGACAGAACCTTGTGGGACACCACTTGTGACTGGTTTCGAGTCTGACATGGCTCCAGCAACTCTCACTCTGTGGGTTCTGTCTTTGAGCCAGTTTGCAACCCATCTTGTGACATAGGGGTTTCTATTTAAGCTGGATAGCTTATCTATGATGTCCACGTGAGGTATTGTGTCAAATGCCTTTGCTAGGTCTAGATAGGCTGTGTGGACTATCTTCCCTTCATCTATGGCTTTGGTGACTGTTTCAAAGAAGTCAACCAGGTTCAAAAGGCAGGATCTGCCCTTGATGAAGCGGAATTGGGTAGGATCTAGTGTCTGTAGGTCCCCAATGTCTTTGTTTATGAGCTCCATGATGATCCTCTCCATAGCCTTGCAGACTAAGCTAGTCAGGCTTATGGGGTGATAGTTTCCAGGGTCCGTGGAGGCTCCACCTTTGTGGAGTGGGACCACTATTGCTGTACACCATTCTGTGGGCACATATCCTGTAGTGAGGCTGAGATTGTACAGCTGTTTTATTTGAGGGATTAGTTCTTCTTGGAGTTCATGTAGGACGCAGCCCGGGACGCCATCTGGTCCCATGGAAGCAGTGTTTTTTGCTTTGGAGAGGGCAGCCTTCACCTGAGCATCAGAGATGTTTGGGAGGCAGCCCCCTGCCGGGATAGACACTTGCTCTTTTGGGGGGTGGAGAAGTTTGCACTGAACCTGTCTGCCAGGATATTGGTGATGTCTGTGGGTTCAGTGTATTTTTTGTCATTTAGAATCAACTCAGAACAAGTCTGGGAGTTGCATCCCAGGTTCCTAACATAATTGAAAAAAGCCTTATGATTGTCTTTAGTGTCCTGTGCAATTTTTCTCTCAAAGCTGGCCTTGGAGGATTTTATGAGGGATCGTAATTTTTTGCTAGTACTGATCAGAGATGCCTTCCCTATTAGGGATTTTACTCTATCATGTAGTATCGTCCTCCTTCTGTTGTACAGTCTATTTATGGCTGGGGTCCACCAGACTGGACGCCTGCCTTTGGATGATTGGGTCTTGGTTTTGTTTATGATAGCTTGACCCATGCATTCCTGGAGATGTCCGTAGAATGCGTTTATATAGGATTCTGCAGTTTGGGCCGTAGTTTCCACTGGCCCTGGGGCCTTGAAAGATTTCACTTCTGTTTTGAGAAGTGAGAAGTTCGCTTTTGAGAAGTTTTTCACTGTGGTTTTCTGGGCTGGGGGTGGGGTCAGGATGTGGATATCCAGTGAAATTAATTTATGGTCTGATCTTACCAATGAAGGATATACTTCTGGTATGGAGCATAGAGCCCCCATGTTGGTAATGATCAGGTCTAGTATGTTATCCCCTCTTGTGGGAGTGGTGACTAGTTGTTCCATAGCATTTGAGTTTATAATTTCCAGGAACCTTTGGGCTAAGGTGCTGGGGCTTGAGTAGTGCTCCCAGTCTATGTTTGGGTAGTTGAAGTCACCCAATATAATGGTGTTCAGAGAGATCTTCATGTTCTCCAATGTTTTCAGGAAAGCCGAGTGGGATTCCTGACTTTGAGAGGGTGGTCTGTAGGATGCTATCAACTGAAAAGCAGTTTTGCCCACTGTTAGTTGCACATGGATGGTCTCCGATACTTCATGCAATGCCACTAACCTGGAGGTATGGATATCCTTGATAAATATGGAAACTCCCCCTCCTTTTGTGGTTCGGTCTGGGTTTTGGGGCCGAAAAGCATGATATGAGGTATAACCTGGTAGTGCAGGGGTGCTCTCTGGAGCCTTGAACCAGGTTTCTGTCACTGCACAGATATCGATGTTCTCCATACTGAGGAGAGCTTCGAGTGCATGCATCTTGAGGTTAAGACTTCTGGCATTTAGCAGCATTAACCTTACCTGAAAGACATACATATGATAATGTACAAAGAATATTAACACTTATTGACATATTAAATAGAGAGAATCAGAAAGCCCTAATAATTGCACTAGATATAGAAAAAGCCTTTGATTCCTTAAAATGTGACTATTTAATGTTATAGAACTATATGATTTTCATCTCTCTTTTATTACCATGTTAAAAAAAAGTTTCCAAAAATCTAGCACATGTAAAATTAGGACCTTTTACTTAGGAATCTATACCTCTAACTAAAGGTACTAAACAAGGTTGCCCTATGTTGCCCACTTTATTTGCACTAGCAACAGAAATATTTGCCTCTTTAATATGTGACAACTCTAAAATAAAAGATATTAATATATATGATCAATGCAATTCTAAAATAATGTTATTTGCTGATGATGTGCTCCTTACTCTACATATATCAAAAAATTCTTTAAGGGAATTAGATAAACAGGTTGAAGCATTTTATATAATTTCAGGTCTTCATTTTAATAAAACAAAATCTATCTTCATAGCATTAAACAAAAATAGGGAAGACCTAGTAAATGTGGATCATTTAATTGGCAAACAAGTATTCACTTTAAACTACTTAGGTATTACTTTATGTAAAAAAAAGAGGAAACCTTAATTACAAATTACAATAACATCATAAAAATAATAAACAATTATGCAGATAAATGGAATAAAATGTATATAAGCTTTGAAGATAGATTGCAATTAATAAAAATATTACTTCCAAAAATGTTATATATAGCTCACACTATTGCTATAATACCTGACAAACAGCTCTTGAAAAAATTAAATGCGTTATTACAAAAATTTCTATGGCACCCTAATAAAAACAGAATAGCATACGCCCATTATATTAGACCATAGGAACAGGGAGGGATCAACTTCCCAGATATAGAAACATATATAAAAGCTTCAGTTTTCAAAATTATCATAAATTGGATAGATTTTAAACTACACTTCTAGCTGGAAAACACTACATATTATTATATTTCAAAATGAAAACTACATACTAAAAAACTTTATGTTATCAAATCAAGCCAATAAGTCATGGCATATCCTGTGTATCATCTTACAATATAACTTGATAAAACCTTCTAAACTAAACTTTATAAATTCTATTTTCAATTGTTTTATAAAATTTATTAATACTAATGTAGATATTAAAATCTGGTTAGATCTGCTAATAACTTTCATCACTACAAAAAATTTCTTTAACAAGATACATAAACAAGATACATAAAAGTGTCTTTAATACATTGGAAATAAAGAACTTTATATGTTGGAAACATTATATTAACAATTAAAAAGTGTCGGATGTCCAGTATATAATGAATAAATATGATCTGCTTTCATCTGATTGGCTATTGCTTCAAAGTGTATTAACATACTCACAAGACCTATGCAGAATGATTAATAATTGTTCCTTTAAGAATGAACCTAAATTTATAAAATATCTAAATTAAATTAGCTATAATAATCATAATATGGAAAATGCAAACTCTAGATTATATAAAATTCTAATAAGCTATAAAGCTAGTCCTCAACAGAAATTGTGGAATTGCATTACAAAAGGACATTCATTAAATATACCATTGGAAAGCAAAACTAACATGTTGCTTTCAATTAAATTAACATCTAATACACAATTTTGGAGAATCTGCACATGGAAATTTATGCTTGGAGCATTTTACATACCTGATAAACTAACCAGTCTGTGTTCTTCCAATAATGCTACATGCTGGAGATGTTCACAGAATTGTAAAGCAGACTAGATACATATTAATCATGACTGTATTTTTGTTGAAAAATACTGGAAAGATGACAACAATTTTTTACAAGCCATATTTACAGATTCATTCATTTCAGCTAAAGTTTTAATTATGCTGAATATAAATGAAAACTTAAAAATGAAAAAAGAAAAAATGTATTTACTCTGGACAATCCTAGCTGTTGCTAAGAAATCCATCTCTAGAAAATGGAAATCCAACTCAGCTCCAACCTCTGAGAAATTTTTAACATTATTAAATGAAACAACGATACTGGAAATCAAAATCAAAGAAATGGGGATTTACCCAAAATTATGGAGCAACAATGGAGAAAGATTTTTTTCCATATTGAGACTTTAAAAATGAACTCTTAATCTTCCTAAAAATTTTATGACTAATGTTTAAATATGTCGAATCAGAAAGGTTTTTGTATAGATGTAATTTCAGGACAAGTGTAAATAATGTATAGATATATAAATATATATATATATATATATATATATATATATATATATATATATATATATATATATATATATATACATATATATATATTTTTTTTTTCTCTTGTTGTTTAAATTTACTTGGAATCTATGTTAAGATATTTGTTACATTTGAAAAAAATAACAACTTTTGAGTAAAAAAAATAATAAAAAAAATAATTTTCTGACAAAGATCCAAATTATAAAATGAATATTTTATGGCTACCTACTGAACACCATAGTTTAGAAAGAAATCTATTAGGTAACTATATGAAATTTTGCCTTTGTCTTTCAGAATATGAGCAGTAAAGGGATACATTTGGATGTTATGCTAAATGACTACCTGGTAGTTGTTTTACAAACTGGTTTGGAAATTATAAACACTTTAATATGTTGTATAATTGCTATTATAAAAAAATGAGTATCAAAAGATAAGTGCATTTCAGGGAATTAAAAGGTAGAAGATGGAATTCAGGCAGCACTTGCCTTGAATTTATGAATCCAGTTCTCCAAATGTATTCACTATACATCAAAATGAAAGGACTTTAGGGAATGTAACAAAACTTGAAGGGAGAAATGAAAGGTTGCAGGAACATACACCAGTCATTATAGGACCATTCTCCGCTCTGTCATCACTAACATGTTCTTACTACTCCCTAAATATTATTACAGTCTGTAAGCAGCTGTTTGCTGTAGTATATAAATATAAAATGTTTTGCAGAGGAGAAAAGCCATGCATGTTTGGAGGAACAACAGACTGGCAGTTGATCACAGAGGACTAATTTTATTCATTTTAAAAAATCAGACTATATAGCCTTACTCTGCTGTAGTCTGATAATATACAATAAAATTCATATATAAGTAACAGACAAGAGTAGAAATTAAAAATAAAACAATGATAAATCTATTAAACAAACAAACAAAAACAATCAATGACAAATAATAGGTAAAGCAGCACAACAACTCAGAATATAAGAAAATAGGACAGGTAGGCACAATAAAATAACACAAGTAGCAGCAGAACTTGTGAGCCCCACAACTAAGGCAGACTGGACAACATTATAGTATCAATAGTATGAACTAGATGTCTTGGGGAACATAAAGGAAATATACTTATGTCCAGAGTCAGAGCATGAGCTAATGACCTCGAAAGCATCCAGAGGTTCAGATGAAATCTTTAATCCTCAAGTTGGAAAGTGGGCATGTCAGGAGAGCCAAAGACAGAAGATATCAAGTGCAAGCTGACAGGTGAACAAAATCCAGCAAAGGCAGCATCAGGTAAAGTGGAAACAAATACTGTAGAACAGACAAGACAGCTGTTATTGCAGCTGACAATAATGCTGTCAAACTCAGGAAGCAGATCAAAATCAGGAGCAAAAATATACCTTTTATTCCTCTCTGATTTTGCAAAGTATCTCTGTAAATTTTTTTGATTTTCTGGTAAACTGATAAGTTATCAAGAATAGCAATCAATTAAGAATGTCAGTAAAAACACTTTACATCAGAAACTACAACTCACAGCCTTAATACTCAGCACCAGTTACAGTACTTCTGTCTTCTGAAACCTAAATGATTCAGTTGCTATTAGAAGAAGTATATCAACGGGCACTAAAGATGGGATCATAGTTAACAATAAGTATGCACTGTCAATTCATTATGGAGAGAATATTAGAAGATGCTTTATGCAAATAGCAGATAAGTATTCTGCTATGGACTAATACAAACGCCTTGGGACATTTCTGGATGGTAATTTTATAAGCATATACAGCATTAATTCAGATATTTTACTAACAAAATGAATAATGCTAAAAATATTTATTGCTCTGGTAGGCTAGAAAACAGCATTTGCATTCTTTCCACTATATATATTAGTCAGGTTCCATACACTAGATAGAATTTTCACTAATTCGAAATAGTGCATGGAATGCTCACTGCAGCGAAAATGCACTTAATCGAAAATGCACTTACGTGAAGTTCAGTACAATGAACGGGTGTTGTACTGAACTTCCGTGCAGTACTCACAGACCTTAGGGTTAGGGCACAGGTCATAGTAAGGGGATAGCCCTGCCATAACCCGTGCCCTAACCCTAAGGTCCGTGATGACTGCAGTGCAGTGAAGGACATAGCAATGTCCTTCACTATGGTGTGATAGTCACAAACCTTAGGGTTAGGGCATGGGTTAGGTTAAGGGGATAGCTTTACTAACTATCCTCTTACCTTAACCCATGTCCTAACCCTAAGGTCCGTGACTATTGCACCATAGTGGAGGACATAGCTTGTTTTTTATGTCCTCCACTGTGCTGCGGTGTTTTCGGTGAAGTGCACTTATGCAAAAGTTCACTTTTGTTACAGTGAACTTTCTCAGAAGTGAGGCTTCCTATTACAAGTTCGAAGTAGTGAACTTTCATTCTTGTACTAGGAATCCATATTAGTCACATGATTTGCTAGTGATGTAGGCAGTGACAGCCTGTTGTTAACTTTTAATCAACACTACTTTGAGATGAGAAATCAAGTTTAACTTATTAACTTAGAGATAGAAAATATTGGAATAAAATGTATTTTTCTTGTTGTGTTGCCAAAATGTGACATATCCTCAGCAAATCTGTCTATCAGACTGAGCAAAAGAGAGCAGCTTTAAATCTGACAACTAGTTAGATGACTAAAGGTTTATACCTAGATAGATACTGTCGATAGATATTGAGAAAGACAGACACATACGCACGTACACACACGCACACACACACACACACACACACACACACACACACACACACACACACATATATATGTATATATTATATTGTATATTATTAATATATTTATTAATTTTATTATTGTATAATATATATATATATATATATATATATATATATTTATATATATATATATATATATATATATATATATACATTAGTCTACTGAATTAAACTGAGAGACCCAAACATTGACATTCAAATCATCAACCACAAATCGTTGAAAATGTGATCATTGACACACTACTATGCATATGCCAAGCAATAACTTGAGCGCATGCAAAGCATAAGGTAAAAAAAAATAATAAAAAACATAGTTTTTTGCAGGGGACAAGCCTCCTTGCACCCCTTATTAAGGGGTCTGTGCCCCCCATGCTAATTATTCATGCTAACTCCCAGATCCTACAATATTGGGATAAGAGCATATTCCTCAACCCAGAGAATTGTGTAATCTCACACACCTGTCAACCATCTGCTTAGCTGACCAAATTTTGTTGACTAAACAGATGTCCACTGAAGATAATTTTGACTAAATTCAGCACTCCCATATAGGTATTTCTATAGTAATATCTATATAAATATATCAAGCATGTTACTGTGATAATTCACAATGATTTTGTGTCTTTTTAATAATTAAAATAATATCTATATGAGTTTTTACTTCTCCCAAAGTGAGCAGAATGTATCCGGATGTGCTTATTGCCATGGTTGACAACAAAGTAGTTACAGCTGTTCATTTTAAACTAACAGTTATAAACCTGCCTTTACGAAATGTAACATTCCAAAAGCATAGTTTAATTGTTTTTGAAGAATTAATTCTATATGTTCAGGTTATACTGAACAATTATCACTATTGTATGAGATACTTATTTACAAGGGTCATAAGTCTACCAGTATATGATGATTTTGTGAAGAAATTTTTGAGTGCCAAAAGGGAACAGTTACTACCTTTAATTCATCAAGCATTATAGAGTCCGATACATTCATTTTAATGCATAGTTTGTTGAGGGTTTATCCCATGATCAGCAGAGGGGAGAAAAGCTCCATATAATAGGCAAGTATATTTAAAGTAAAAAAAAAAAATGATGTTTTGTAAAATGCATTGAGTTATACATGAAAACACAATTATATGAATACATCTAGAACACATTATATAACATACAGTAGCCTATGATTTAAGGAAATACATGTTTTCATGTGATTGTTGGTTACAGAGAAATTACACAGATAGACAGTACATGTATTATGTCATGTGGTTATCAGTAGTAAGGAATTTAGTAGGTGATAGAACTTAACATGAGAAACAGGTATACGAAACATTAGGTAGATTGAGGTAGAGAGCTTGTATAGACCTGTATTAAAGAAAATAGAGGTAGTAGTAGTTACTGGAAGTTTTGTAGGAGAGAAGGTAGGAAGAAAGTGGAGTGGCAGCTTGTAGAAGAATAGTGTATATAACCATTGTAGGAGAATACAGAGTGAGATTTCTTAGTAATAGAGATATAAGGTCACATACATAAGATGTGGGTACAGAAAGGTTAAGTTAAGGGAGTGTACCTTTAAAGGTGGAGTTTAGGTTGAATAAAGGGGAGGGGGGTAGCCTGGGGTAGTGCATGAGTACAACCAGTTATTTAGGAGGTTTTTCTTTAGTGATGTTCAAAGACATGCCGTGTGTCTGCCTGAATTATTTCATGGGGGATTTGGTACCAGATTTATGCTACCTGGTTAGAGTACAGTGAGTCTACTGCACTGTAATTTGATGTAAATGATAGTAAAGCTTTGTTGTTGGCTCATAATGCTCAGTTAGTGGTATACGGTTGTAGTCTTCCTTTTAGGGCTGGACATTTTTCTGGGAAGTTTATTAGTCTATGGGCTGTAATAAGTTGATGGTAGTTGAGGTGGTTTTTAGATTCTAGCCAGTTAAGGCTTTTTAGTGCTATACAATGGTGTTTTTTTTGGGATTATTTGTAGCAAATTTAGCAGTTTTGTCATAAGCTCTCTCTAGTTTATTTTTGATCATTAAGATTTATAAAGATGGGTGAGGCATAGAGTAGGGATGGAATTAAGTATGTTTGTGGTATGTTTTTTCTGGAGTTGTTAGTGAGGAATTTCCTAGCCTTGTAGATGGATCCTAGTTTCCAATTTTTTTTTCTAGGAGCAGGTGTTGTTTGTATCCGAGATTATCATCAAGTATTACTCCAAGGATTTTTGCATGTGTGACATATTCTGTTTTTGTTTTTTTGGCTGACAGGATATGAAAAAAAACATTTTTGTTTTGAGTAGTTTTAGGGGTGAAAATTATCAGCTGTGCTTTTTTAAGCATTTAAGAGCAAGCCTGAGCTATCAAGCCAGGATGTTATAGGATGTTATAGGTAGAAAGTCCTTTTGGGTGTTTTCTTATAGGGAGACTAATGTTTGGACTGAGCAGATGAGAGTGGTATCAGCTACATACTGTACGTAGGGTAGCTTGTTGAGTGGCAGAGTGTAGATTATTGATAAAGATATTAAAAAGTAGGGGACCTAGAATTGATCCATGAGGGAAACTGACTGTGACTGTGAGGAAATCAGAATAGTCTTGTTGCCATTTCACAGCTTGTTTCCTATTGGATAAGTAGCTATGGAATCAGGATAGTAATGTGTTATTGAGGCCTAGAGAGGCTAGTTCCTCAAGGAGTTTCTGGTGTGAGACAATACTGAATGCTTTAAATAGTTCTAGGAAGACTGTTGAGACTAGGTTACCATTGTTTCACAGTTGATTAACTCTGTTTGTAAAGTTTAAAGTGCTATCATTAGACCAAACTTGTTGAGTCAAGGAGAGTATGTTAAATTTAGTGAGGTATTTGAGCAAATGTGTGTAGATACATTTTTCTAACACCTTGGATTGGGGTAGGAGACTGGTTATTGGATGGTCGTTGGTTATGCTAGCAAAAGTTCCACCTTCATGTATGGATATAATGTATGATATTTTCCAGCTTTTAGGGATGTGGTTTTCTTTTATGGATCTAATGATAAGTATGGAGGCTGGGAATGCTATAGCTTCTGCTGCCATTTTGAGGTACTCTGCTGGTAATCTGTCAGCTGCCAAGGTGGTTGGTTTCATTTTAGTAGGGATTTTTATTGTTGAGGTGGGTGCACTATCAAGTTTAAAGAGTACTTTGCTGTTGTTAGGGGAATGAGAAATAGGGTCTATGTCAATACTTTGAATGCTCACAATTTCGAATGTTACATGGTTGAGACCAAACGTTCAAAATTGCAAGTGTTCAAAGATTGACTTTCAACAGCGCCATACAGTGCAGATAGGGAGAATTTCCCCTTTCTGCACTGAACTATGGTCTCGGAGTTGGTATATATAAGTGGGGGGTGGGGGTGGGGGGTGCAGGGGGGCTTGCCCCTCTGCTCACATTGTTAAAGTGTGTTTTTCTTTTTTTTTTTTTGATATTCAAACATCCAAATTTCGAACATTTGGTCTCGACCATGTAATATTCGACATTTTGGATGTTCGAATATTTAACATAGACCCGAGAAATAGTGAGGATTAAGATGGAGTTTTGTTTGATTAGGGATAAGACAGGATTTACAAAGTGGTTGATGAAGTGTGTTCTGTATTACCTGGGTATTTAGAGGTTGTGGTGGGTTGGGGGGCAGAGGTTTACCCGGGGTTAAGCAATGACTTTAAGGACTGCCATAACAGTGTGGGGTTATTTTGGTGGGGATATTGCAGGTTTGTAAAATACTCTTTCTTTTCATTAAGTATTGTTTTTGAGTTTTCTGTAATCCTGTAGTGTTAATTGAATTTTATTTTTTGCACGATTTCAAGGCCCAGTCTCTATTTAATAGTAGTTGCTTAGTAGTCTTTGCTAGCCAGGGTGCTAAAATGAATTTGACTCTTTTGTTACTGAGCAGGGCCTGCTTATTTAGGATAGTTAGGAAAATATGATTAAAATGACTGCTTCATCTACTTGTTATATTTTCAGACAGTTCCTTCATAGGTCATAGGTTGGTACTAGGCTATCAGCCCTAGGACCTATACAAGCCAAGCCAGAACAATTCCCTGGCTATTTTTTCCCACACTATTTACTTCCCTGGACCCCTGTCTAGCAGGGCAACTGACGTGATCCCCGGGGTGTATTTCCTTTCTCCCATACAATCATCAAGGTTCCTTTTGAAGAGGATCAAAGAGGCGCTATGCTTGACATGTATGGGTGATCTATACCAGAGTCTGGGGAGTCTCTGGGTCAGGAACCTATCCCTCCAGCATGTTTTGTTTATTGTGATGACAAGGTTTAGATCCCTGGAGCGTGTGGCTCTGAGGGACTGGGATTTCTTTAAGTGTAGCATGTCCAGCAGATCTTGGTTTGACATGGCCTTGTATGTTACTCAGAGATCGCCTCTGAGTAGACGATATGCGACAGAGTATAGCTGGAGTTTTTTAAGGCGGTCAGCATAGGGCATCTGCTTTAGGCCTGTGATTCTTTTAGTGAAGTATTTTTGCGGCCTTTCCAGTTGTTGCAGATGTCTTGAGAGGTGCATACCAAATGGGGCATTGTATTCTATAATGGGTCTAATGAGGGATGAATACAGTGGGACAATTACCTCCTTTTTTCTGGGTGAAAAGCCCTTAGTGATGACATGTGCCACATAGAAGGATTTCCTGACTGTTGTGGTGATGTGGTTATCGAAGGTGAGACCACTGTCCACCTGTGTCCCTAAGTCTCTTATCACACTTTTGGTGTTTAGTGTACTGCCACTTATATGGTAATTCACGGATACATGTTTTTTCCCAAAGGGGATAACTATACATTTCTTGGCATTGAGCTTGAGCTCATGGCTCTGGCACCAAACATCTGTTTCTGTAAGAAAATTTTGTTAGAAAATGCTCAGGGTTGAAATTCAGCAAACTATGGACTTGTTTGTAGGTCACTTGCTTCTGAAAGTTTAGCCTCTGTCTGATAACATAGATGCGTAGACTGTCACTAATACTGTTTGGTAATGTTCAGGTGGCATTGATGTAGTGGGACTTATTTGAAAGAATTCATTCTAGTGTGGTTTCTTTGCTAGATGCTTTGTGGGTCCAAGTAGTGACGCTTAATAGTTGTGAGAATCTGAACAGGCTTAAGTCAGGTAAGGTATTCATTTGTTTCCAGTCAATGTTTATATCACCAAACATTATGGTCTCTTTTTATATTGTGGTACAGCCACTGAAGGACTTTTTAAACTGTGGCAGGATTGTTTCCAGGGAATGTATAGTCAGACTGATTTACTGTTACAGAGTTTGAGATGGGTAATGAAAATTTCAGTGTTTTGAAATTTTGGGGTAGTTTGAAGATGCTGAATTACTTCTAGAGTGTTTTTAAAAATTATTGCTATTCCACCTACTTTTTTGTTAGTCTGTCTGACCTGATCATGTTATATCTGGGGAGGGGGGGGGGGATTTGTTTAGAATTATTTTTCATTTTAGCCAGGTTTCAATAGCTATAAGTATGTCCATGTTATAGTGTAAGAGGGTTTTGTGGGTCTTATTGCGTATGCTTTGAAAATTTATGTTTAGGAGAAATAGGTTGTGAATTGAATTGTGGTTTGGGAGAGAAGTTGCATTCTATTGAAGGGAAATAGGTCACTCTGACTGTATATTACTGTTTGGCACAGGTTTGGGTTGGAAGTCCCCTCTTTGGACCAGCTTAGTTTTGGTACACAGATATGTGTAGAAAAATCTCGGCTTTTTATGTTTATGTAGGTAGGTAGAAAATAATAACATACTGAACTTTAATTGTTTAAAGGTGCTTGTGTTTAGTAGTCAGTGTGGATATAGTTTGGGAGAGAAACTGGGTGGATGTAAGTGTGATTGTAAGATAGTGAAGTTTGTGAAAGTGTGAGTAGTGTTATAGCGATTGCAAAAGAAAGTTTTGCTCTTAAAAGGATGTAAGATACTGTATATTATGTACTTCATGATGGTGGGATTACTGTTTGTTGTAGAGTAGGATTTCTAGATTATTGTGCAATGTATCTTTAGGGAGGTTAGGGTGTGTTATTGAAGGTTGAAAGCATATTAGACAGATTAGAGGTCTTAACAGTGATTTTGGGTGGGGGAAGGTGTTGCTAGAAACTGTTAGTGGTAAATTATGAGAGCTCATGAGAGCTGAGGAAGTATAAATATAGGAGTTGGGGGTGGGTGGGAATTGGGGGTAGTGTAGGGGAGCGTAGTGGAGCCTGAGTGGAGCAAGTGTGGAACAGAGCAGAGCACACACACAGAGTATTCTATTCTCAAAAGAAACAATCTGTACAGCTGCATTTAGAAGTAAGGTGATCTTATTAATGCAACATTGCAGAGATTAATTTACCATAAGCAAAGTGTATTTGATGCCATTGTTTCCAACAGTAAAAAAATAGCAGCATGCAGTATTATGCTAGCCAGTATATTGAGGTAAAATGTCTCCTGTACACTATTTTTTTAGACTTTCCATCTAGTATGAGATGTTACTGTTAGAAATAGGGTGCTTAAGTAATATGTTTTCCTAATGTTTATTTACAGGATATGCTATTGTTAGCTTTTTATGTACTGGGAGAAAGAAAAATATTAACTTAGTTTAGTGGAACAGGCTGGAGCCATCTAGTAGTGTGCACAATGTAAGATAGCTAGATACATGAAAAAGCTAATGATTATGAGTTGAACATTAATCATACTTCAGGTGTTCTTTTCCATTGGGTGTTCTTGTTTGTAGATGACTGGTCTCACCTAGTAGAGTGGCAAAGTTTTCAGGAAGGTGGAAGGTGATGCACTATATAAATATTTAGTTTTAGTGTCTACAGCTGTCTACAGCTAAAAGAGAACAAATAGACAGAGTAAAACGTAGTTAGCAGAGGAAAAGAGAAAATTTAAACTTACGTTGCGTTTAATATTGGAGGGACATGTAGAGGTAAGGAAAATATACACAAACATACCCCTACCTTCGCTGCTGTTTCATGAGGTCCTTTGGCAAATGATTAGGAACCACTTTTGTAAGGACTTCAGAGTGTAAGTGTATGTTGAAAGTTCAGGACAGTAAACAAATTTGCTAGTAGGTAAATGACTAAGTACCTTTTAGAAAACAGAGTAGTTTAAACCAGAATTTTGTATGCTACAAAACACGTATGCCTTCATCACTGCCAGTGTATTAAGGGGAGGTGATTTGATAATTATGCTCCTGCCATTGTATGAGGGGGGAGGGCATTTGATGATCAGTTAGTGCATAAGGGTACAAAGGCAGACAAGTACATTTTTCAAGTGTCATATATTAGTTTGGCCATTGCCATTTTTGTCAAAATGTTATGGAAGTTATAATTTTTAAACATCATATACCCAGAATATATTATACTAGTCCACCAAATGCTAATTGTATGATTGGCAATAATATACGCGTGGCTGTTTTTTTTTCAAGTTTTTATGTGGTGTAGACCAACAACATGCTTCAGTAAAGAATAAGTGAACATTAGAGATAAACAGTTATCAGTAGCTATGAATACATTACCAAACAATATGTGTGAAAATACTATTGACTTTGTATTTTAATTTGAAAAACTGGAGGTTTTTAGACATGTACGTAAATGGTAAGGTGTTCAAAAAGGAATTGTTAAATGTGAATCCCAGTGGCAGATTGGATTACACGTTTATGTTAAGCCTGAGTTAAAGGATAAATTTAGGTTAGTACTATTTTTAAAGTGTAAAAGTTAGAGTGTCTTTAAATGTTTCTTCTTCTGCAGTATGTAATAAAGTTTGACTCATTCATTTTATTACAAATTAGATGCTCTGTTTTTTTGTTTTTTTTTTTTTTTGCTATGGCTGAAGAAGGAATATATGTCTTGCAATGTTTTACATTTTAATAAAACTGAGTGATTTATTTATTAATCTGTCAGTGTACTGATTTTGCCTTTTGGTCCTTTCATGTTTAGCCTTTTCATCAATGTCACCATTATTTCCCTTGACATTAACAAAATGGAAATCTCTTAACCTTTATGACTATTTGAAAAGGTGCAAGCAGACAAACACCTGGATGCCTGGTCTGACCCATACCTTATAAATTAAACCCACATTTACAAAATGGGAAACAAAATTACAGTTATGTGCTATACATACCACTACATGAATTTTCTTTTATATATACAAAATATACTATTAGGGTTAATGGACAAATAGTCATAGCACTGATAATCAGCAGCCAACAAACTACATCTGGACCATTGGGAGACATCAAGTCTTTCCAAGTCCTATAGATAAATCCAGAGAAATAACAACATATAATAATAATAACAATAATAATAATAATCATAATAATGGTAAAAACATTTGTTGGGTGACATTTATTATCTGAAACTTCACACACACGCATGCACATATATACCCACAGAGAAAAAGACATTTTACAGGGGAGCAAGCCCTCTACAAACTCCATGTCAGGTCCTACACTGCTGAAACCATATCTTCATTAAATATGTTAATACAATGTTTGCACAGACACAACAAAGGGGCAACAGCTGGCAATATACAATGCAACATTGTTTTGTCAAGCTCCTGTAGGGTTGCATGAAACAGGGAGTAGGAGTATGGCACAGGCTGGGGGCACAGATGGTCATGGCAAGTTGCATTATCTAAAGTGGGCAATGCCACAAAGGCACTTTCACCAGTAGCAAAGCACAGAAAGTGACATCTGTGGTAGCAAATGGGGTTAATGGTATGAAAGAAAGGCAGAAAGTGTCATGAAGGGAAGAGTGAAGAGAAAGTAATTTAACCTACCAGTTAACCACTGGAGACTGGAAATAGTGTTGTCAAAGTGCACCATGTAGTGGCCATGCTGCATGGAAGAGCAATAGGGTTAGAGATACACTACACATTTTTCTACTAACTGCCCACTGTGAGAAAAATTGGACAAGAGTCAGAAACAGAGATCGTTTTTCTTGTTGTCTGCAACTTTGAAGGCATGAGACTTACTTGTGTAAGAAACAAGATGTCTCAAATATAATCTTTCCAGAAATAAATTCATTTAGGAAACAGCTGATTAACTGAAGTGAAATCACCATATGTTAGTCGGGCATTTGGGGCAGAGGGTTAAGTGTGTGAGTCACTTAGACCTAATTTGCATACTGTGTGACATCAAGCAAGTCACTTAACCAGACAGTGAACAGTTGGGAATTTGGACTAGGCTCTGCCAGAGGCCTCTGGACTATAAGCCTAGTACCTACCTATGTACAAGGCTTTCCTCTTGCCAATGCTTGAATGATCTGCAACAAGGTTAGAAACTGTAAATGCTTAAAAAAGACTTGTAATCTCTGGCAGTACTCAGAAAAAAGGGTGGCCTTGATTCCTTGTCAGTTATCCTGCTCACATATGGAAATGGGTCCTGCTCTCTTCCATGGAGTATGTTCACCCTACCAGTGCTGTTATCTGCATTCACAATCTACAAAAATCTACAGACTTTGCAAAATAAAATGTGCTGATTCATAACTTGGGCACATGGGACTTATTAATGCTGGTGCACAAATAGTGCGACTTGGTGGCTACTAATTTTTCACAGAATAACCTATCACATTTATATTGTACTAGATACTGATCATTACTGTGCACCTGGAAACCTTATACAGCATTATGATCGTGTCTTTGGTAATAACCAAGTACTCATATATTTCGGATATGACTGTAAAATAAATTCACCATGAGAGGAGTGGAGTGCAGCAAAGCTGGAGTAACAAATGAATATTGATCAGAGAGAATGTAATTCTGTCGTAGTACATGGAAATTTACCTGCACAGGATTTGCTTAATTATAAAAAAAGGTGTAGAAATAAGGGTTTTAAAGTTTAAACTCCAGAAAATAGTGCTGCCACACTGATAGCTACACATCAAAGTGTTTTGCATATTTCCATACTAATCTATTGCCTTGATGCTGTACTGTGGGGACCTGTACTGGATGCTGTTAATGCATGTGACTAGAGCATAGTGCAGAGAGGTGCTTAACAAAACCTGGTTACGTGCCTTTCTTACATCAGAATTCTTACATCAGAAAGGTGCTTTACAAAGTTCTCTTTGACCTGAATTTGAAAGCAGCTGTAGCACTTGATGTTCTCCATGTCAGTTAAGTAGAGCTTCATAGTGTTAAAATTAACAGATGGCTTCCTAAAGAACCTCAGGACTCCTAAGCCAGTCTGAAATGGGCTTCTCAAAATATCTATCATAATTCTGCAACTTCCTCCCAGTGAACTAAGACTTATGAATACATACCTATTTCTCTTCTCAGTTTACTAAAGAGTGCAATTAGAATAATTTGTGATGATGCAAGTTCAGTCATGAAGAATTTTCCTTAATTTCCTTAAGGTTTTATGTACTATTACATTTGCAGATTTTCTTTGTCAAGCCTGCATATGTGATCACCTTATTTTCTGTAACAAAGTCTGTCTGTCTGTCTATCTATCTATCTATCTATCTATCTATCTATCTATCTATCTATCTTCTATAAGTGTACTTACTTTGGTCAAGACACCCAAATGTTGATGTTCACAATGTCAAGTCAGAAAACATCACCACTGCAAATGTTGACATGCTGTTATGTATGTACTAAGCAACAGTCTTGGAACGTGCAAAAGTAAAAAACAAAATAGAGTGAAAACATCATTTATGAAGCGGGCAAGCCCCCACTGTGCCCTAATATTGTATGTTAATTATATAAACTAACTTGAATTTGCACAATAGCAGAGAAAGGACATATTCCCCAACCTTAACAATTGTGCATTCTTGTACACCTGTCAACTATCTGTTTAGCAGGATAATTTTTGTTGAATAAACACATGATGACCAATTGACCAAACCAAGTGTTGAGGAAATTCATACCCTACATATTTAATTTATATATATATAGAAAGAGAGAGAAAGAAAAAGAGATGTGTGTGTGTGTGTGTGTGTGTGTGTGTGTGTGTGTGTGTGAGTGTGTGTGTGTGTGTGTGTGTGTATGTATATATATATATATATATATATATATATATATATATATATATATATATATATATATCCCTGCCTGTTAAGGCACAGGATTACCGACTAGTATTCCTGGGTTCAAATCTGCTGGACAACAACAGGGAAACAACAATATTGCTCCAGAAGAAAGGCCTGACTATCTACTTCTGTAATATGCTAGAAAAACCTTATGGGGTCTTCCCATAGAGTTCCCATCAGTTGAGGTCAAGGTCAACTCGGGGCAATTAATCGCTTGATTTATATATATATATATATATATATATATATATATATATATATATATTGATATATATACACATATCTGTCTATCTATCTATCTACACTGAGCTTAAGCACCAACAGAGATACACTGTACAATCAGGTATGAATCCACTACAGCCTTTTACTGATCTATGATAAGGTGCAGACACAATGTATGCTGAACTAAGAAGGACCAAGCAGGTATCAACCGGAAAACCATCTCCAAATGACAAAATTAAAACAGCATAGTACAATCTCCATTCCACTATAAGAAAAACAAGTTGTCAGCAAACAAGAGTATAATAGGATCAATATTTGTTGCAAGGCACTTGTTTAATTACCAGCAATGACATTTATAATATTTTTCAAGGTAATCCAAGTCATATTCTGCTAAGCAGTTAATGCGAAATGAGAACTTTTCTCAAATTATTCTATAAGTAGACATTTAACCTTAGGAAATAATCGTAGAACGGTTTCATGCTATGTTACCATTTTCTTGCAATCTGCTTTACTTTGGAAAAACAGAGATGCAGTCTTACAAAAGTTTTTGGCAAACATCTCCTTATCATACATTGTTAGGTGAAGAGAATTTCACTACCTCTTTTAGGATTTTTAGATGGTGGTCCCATGTACTTCTGTGTCAGATTTAAGGCTGAAATTCCTGTGTTCAAATAGGGATTCTACTCCATTCTGAGGATTACAAATGAGGATAACAAATCCCTCTACAAATGTGATTTATTCTCACCTCATAATTTTACCTTTTTAAAAACAATTTTGTTATTGAAATATTTTAAGATTTTGCTTTGAATTTGTATTATTGACAAAGAATGAATACTAGAGTCTTACAAGAACAGAATGTGACCTTAGCAAACTCTACCAGAGTGACTATGAGATGATGTGTGCACTTAAATATCTGTCACTCTGTGCAAAAAAGCCTTGTCCATTTCAAAAGTGTAATGTAAGAGATTTAATATTATAGATCTATCTTCCATTCACACAGACCCCTACTTAAATATACTAAATCCAAGATCGCACTACAGTGGGGAAAAGGATACATTTCCTCTTTGTACTTTTATTTATATGGTAGAGGAATACTTCAATAATGAGCATGTCCATATATTTCTGAGACTTCTCCGTACTGTATATACATCCTAAGGTTCTGAGTGAGTCATGTGCCATATTCGCCATGATGAAGGCAGGTATGGTGTACGATTTAGAGCAAACTAGTGTTTTTTATATACTTAACATGCCAGAACTGCTTTACAGTTCCAATTCAGCAATTTGGCAAAGTGTATTTTCAGCTAATAACACTTTCGGC
>NC_056727.1:380125392-380170392 GCF_019279795.1 Protopterus annectens | reverse complement strand
CTTCATAAGCTTGCAAAATCTCTTCCTCTGGTAGAAACGCCAAAGCCACCAATGATTTCACTGCTAGTTGAAACTTCATACCATTGTTATACAAGTGGGTTAGGCCTAGCTGCTGAACCTTTCTCCACACATTTCTGCTGAAATGAAATAAACATCATTTCGATTTCATTCCATTAAGGTTACCTCTAATACTTTTAATTGTGGCTATCTCAAAGTCGCATAATATGTAACATAGATTTAGCTCACATCGTTGCTCTTCTACTAGCTGAAATATGCAATCCCACATAATATTGTAAGCTTTTAGTGATTTTTTTTTTGTCATGAGACAGTATATAAGGGGAACATATTTAGAATATCCACTGCAGTGCAAGAAACCATAAATGCTATATAGTTGTCTACAGATGACACCTTTATAAAAGAAGGTGCCATCCATTAACCATGACTGAGATCACACAAATTCTCTGTTGTAGTGAAAGCTATGACAACATTCTCTCCAGTAGAATCATCAACTCACTTGTGAATAAAATTGCCAGTTTTTAGAGGGAAATCCTGTATGTTCAGTGTCTCTAATGTAACACTTTGACTGCCTTTATGTATAGTACTTTTCCTTCTCACTCTGCCAATTTATTGTAGTAGCGCTCATCTGCCAGGCTTATGTGGTACAACATCTAAGGAAGTAGATGCTAGAGCATCTTCTACTAATAGTCATGGTGCATCCCTTGAAACAGCAGCTCTGCACTTTAGATTTGCACGCATTACATAATGCTCAACTTCTGCATGGTCTCCCATATGACTATGTAGCACTGTCTTACAAAGTTCTTCACCATTAGCTACAGACTTAGTGATTAGCCTACCTTTACACTTCATTCCTATTTTCCACTTGCAACATCAATAATTCTTATGTACTGATTTCTTCTCCAAATGGTAAACTTTGGTAACTATGATTAGTATGCTATTTCCCTTTTGAGATTCTACTGTTTTATACATACTGCCAACACTTTCTGGAGGTGGATAGCAGTCTGACACCATTGCAATGTTAGTACAACATACATGTCCTTAAGGGACCAGCAGCAATTTATTCCATATATCGTGATTTTGACCTTTGTGAGTTCAACCATTTGAAATCGTAGCCATAACAATTCCCTGACTATTTCTTCCCAGAATATTTACTTCCCTGGTCCCCTGTCTAGCAGGGTGACTGACGTGATCCCTGGGGAGAATTTCCTATCTCCCAACAAATCAACAAGGTTCCCTTTGAAGAGGGCCAAAGAGGCACTCAGCTTAACATGTATGGGCAGTCTATTCCAGAGTATGGGGAGTCTCTGGGTCTGAAACCTATCCCTCCAGCATATTTTGTTCATTGTGATGACCAGGTTTAGATCCCTGGAGCATGTGGCTCTGAGGGATTGGGATTTCTTTAAGTGTAGCAAGTCCAACAGCTCTGGGTTTGACATGGCCTTTTATGTTAAGCAGAGATTGCCTCTGAGTAGGCTATATGCAAGAGAGTATAGCTGGTGTTTTTTTAGATGGTCAGCATAGGATATTTGCTTTTGGCCTGTGATTCTTTTAGTGAGGTATTTCTGTGGCCTTTCCAGTTATTGCAGATGTCTTGTGAGGTACATACCAAATGGGGCGCTCTACTCAATAATGGGTCTAATGAGGGATGAGTACAGTGGGACAATGACCTCTTTTTTTTCTGGATGAAAAGCCCTTAGTGATGAAATGTGCCACATAGAAGGATTTACTGACTGTTGTGGCAATGTGGTTATGGAAGGTGAGACCATTGTCTACCTGTGTCCCTAAGTACCTTATCACACTTTTGGTGTTAAGTGTACTGCCACTTATGTGGTAATTCATGGGTACATGGTTTTTCCCAAAGGGAATAACTATACATTTCTTGGCACTGAGCTTGAGCCAATGGCTCTGGCACCAAGCATCTGTTTCTGTAAGGCCCTTTTGTAGAATAACCACATAATTTGGGGATTCAATAATGGCTCCCAGTTTGCAGTCATCTGCGAACTTTGTTAGCCAGAGTCCCTTAGTGTTGGCCTGTACTTCAGAGAAGTAGATGCCAAACAAGAGCAGTCCCAGGACTGAACCATGAGGTACTCCACTTGTCACTTGTCTGGAGCTGGATTTGGCTACTTTTACAGTGTGGGTTCTGTCAGTAAGGCAGTTGGCAACCCAGTGAGTGATGTAGGGATTAATGTCCAGCTTAGTAAGTTTATCTATGATTCCAGAGTGGGGGATGGTGTTGAAGGTCCTGGCGAGGTCCAGATAGGCTGTGTGGACCATCTTACCCTCGTCCCCGGCTCTGGAGACTGATTCGAAGAAGTCAATCAGGTTGAGGAGACAAGATCAGCCCTTTACAAAACCAAACTGGGAGGGGTCCAGTGTTTGAAGGTTGCCAATGTCTTTTATATTATATAATGTTTATATTAAATTATAATTTTGAAATACTGAAATTTGGGATTTCAGTATTTCGAAATTATAAAGTGAACCCATATGTATATATATATATATATATATATATATATATATATATATATACATATATGTGTGTGTGTGTGTGTGTGTGTGCGTGTGTGTTTAATCTTGATTCAGATCCCATGACTTGTTGTATTGTATCTTGAACAGTCAGCATCTTGAAACCTTGCTAGACCAACATAATTTTTATTGTAGACTTCATTTCCAAATTAAGGTCTGGCAGGTAGTACACAAGTACACATGAGTAAGACCAGGGGATGCTTTTAAGCTTTTTCCTGTAGCCCAGGATTTGATTGCCTAGGCCTCTTTTTGCCCTCTGTGTAACTCTGCAGAAGTCAGTTAACCAGGCAGTGTTCTTGGGCAATTGAAATAAGGCTTGACCTCTCAGAGGTCCTCTGGAATGCATGACTAGTAACTTGCAATAGCCATAGAAGGCAGCATTAATTCCTTCAGTACTGAGTGTTTTCTGGTATTTATTACTGCTTCCTGCCATGCAAGGTTTGATTCCCTCCACCTCCATTTGTCAACTGTGTAACTCTTAAGTCACTTAACAGATGTTTTCCTCCTTCTTCTATTAGAAATGTATCAGATTAGCAGCTGGATTCATGTTGTTATCCATTTTGCTTCATTACTATGTTTTACATGAGTAACATCGCCAATGAGCATGGTATTCCTTATGCTGAAACAGCATCCTCTTTTTGTTGGATTACTGTATTCTCTTCTGCTTGAGCTACAAAATGCACACTGTATAGGTAATACTTCCAGGATTCTACACTCTCTCTCTCTTCACCCCCCTCTCTATCCTTTGCCAAGTTTACTCAAAACTTCTTCATGAAAAAAAAGAAAATTTTTAAATAGAGAAGAGCTCCCTTACGTAATCCTGTATCTGTCTCTAATAAGCAGTCAGTCTCAAAATATGCAATATAAACATTGATAACACAGTCTATACCACAATCTGTACAACCTTCAGATTGATTAATAACATGCTGAATGGCAAAAGGAGGATTTTAGATGAGCCTTAGATTGAAAAGACTGAGAAACTGAAAAAAGTATTGATTATTCAATGGTAAAACAAAACTTGCAAGGCCAATGAGTAAGCAATGGATTAAGCCAGAATCCTAACAACAATAGCAAACAGATCCCTTGAATTTTCTGCATAGCACTTTGAGGACTGAGAAGATTCAAACTGGAAAACTAAACAATCTAAAACAACTTATATTAAAACCAATGAGTCCAGTTCATAATTCATTAGAAACAGAGAATTCACCACAGATTACCATAGGATTGGTATGTTCTCCCTTCAAAAGAGCTAAAGCAAAAATGAGTTGGCAGTCATAAGCTGGTGATCCAACCTCCTCGTGGGGAAATAACCAATGGGTGCCTTAGTAATGCAGAAAACTGTACAACCTCTAAATTAAATTTCATAGGTGTATTGTGTTTCCTGCAATGGGAGGATGCTGAAAGTTATTTTACACAGCTGTTGTACATTTCAGAAAACAACATCACAGCATGTGAATTTGTACTTTTCATACTATTTTAAGAATTTTTTTACATGAATTGAGGCACTAACCAATGGGGATAATATTTTAAAATGTGTTACAAAATAGGTATGGAACATGAAGTTGTGAGGTATGTAAAGGATATGACAAGTGTTGCATTAAAATATTTAGTCATCACACAAAGTGTCATTAATGTCTTTTTTAACAACTTTAAAACACATCTGGAACAGAATCCATATATTTTCACAGTGTTTAGGCTTATCTTAAGGGAGGGTATGTTTATGATTTATATGAGAGTCAACATACTGGAAAGAAATGAGATGGAAGCTATCCTCATAGGCCACTGGAAAGTTAGACTCAGATGTTTTACTTAATTTGTAGTGTTAAAATTGCAACTCTGTATACCTGACAGGTTTACAAAGATATTACAAAGCAGCAGAGAACCACGTAAGCTTAATTGCCATAATGTGAGTGGAACCTAGAAGTCATCTAGTTTTGTGATCCAGATGTGGCAGGATTACATACAGTTCTGTGGAAAGGGAAAATAGTTTATCTTTACCTGCTGAAAGGTATAAAATTGGAGTACTACACAGTTCTCTGCAGACTCTGCACCTCTGAAAAGTCATCTAATGCAAAGGCAGCCCACAGACAAACCAACAAAATTTCTTAAATGTGCAGTAATGGTTTGTTCTGGCAAAAAACTACGTAACATATCTGTAGAGACATAAAGATACTGGCATTTTTTTATCCTGAGAAAATGAAGCAGAGGCAATAAAAGTAAAGAATATTTAGGATTATTAAATGCAAAACTAAATGAATATGTATCAATTACAAAAAACGGACTAAAGGTGGTAATCCTGTTTTCTGAAGACAAAAATGACTGAAAATGTAATATGATATGCAATTAGAAAAAATATAGTATGTTAATTTACTTATTTGTCCTGGCCCCCCTTAAAATAACCACACCAAACACATAAAGCCATTTGATGACCTTTATTGAACACTATTGTACAATGAACTTATACACACAAAACAACATCAATTATTTTCATCAACAGCGATCTCAGGGCAGCGTAACTACTCACCCTGAAATGAATATACCTCAGGGCAGCGTACCTGCTCACCCTGATACCTCCTCCACTGGGGCATCGTACCTACTAACCCAGCACTTATATAGGCAGCGTACCTGTTCACCTCCTGACTAAATAATCATTAACCACTGAATAACCACCTACCTTAGAGGGGGAACAGGAGGGAACAATCTTATCCCTCTTCTCCGCCACCATCCTGGTCCCCAGGCTGTTCCCCCTCCTAAACCCTAGCAGCAACCATACCTTCTAAAAAGAGCTTCAAATGCAGATTAAACAGATCCAATCCTACCTCATTAAGATGGACCCCATCTGTATGGTACCAAACCACCTCCCCATCCCCAAAATCTCTATGTTCAATGGTATGCATCCACAAAATTCTTAACTGCCTAGCCAGTCTCTGATTGATGAACCTCCTGACCCTTTCAATCACCTTATAACTATAAGCACTCCTCCAACACAAACGAGAAACCAACTCTGACCAAACAATTTCCATACCCGGGTACAACGCCTGTAATCTCATCAAGTCCTGAAGAATAATATCCACTAATTGCTTTTTGGAAATAATGCCCAAATCATTACCCCCCAAATGATTTATTAATATACCAAGACACCCCACCTTCAATTTAACCTTCTCAAATTCATGCAACAACCTATCCCACCTAAGAACCCTAACCCCATGCCAAGTCACTGACCACCCTAAATGTGATAAACCCAAATTTATCCCATCTTCCCTGACTAACGCACGCTTCTCCACCCAGTAGATATACGAATGCCCCAAGATGATAATATGCTTCCCTAAAAGAAAAGAAAAGAAAATTATTAATCAGGCCACAAATTTATCTAATGTATGATAAAATGCATTTGAAGACCACCTCCCCACTCTCTTAATCACTTCAATGGAACTACCCTCTCTAGCTAAATCTGAAGCCTACCAATCCTAAACGAGTGAGCTGCAAACCTATCTGCTGGAAATCCCATGCAATGTAAAACCCTCCTCACCAAACCTATGAATCTACTACTCGACACCACATTCCCATCCATTGAACAAAAATTAACTCATCTACACTCCCCTTCCGCCCCCATATGAATTCTTTAGCCCATGTTACTGTACAAAGGCTAGGATTCCTGTCAGGTTTAATCACCATCAAGCATCCCCTATCCAATTGATCTGTTTTACTCTACCTTAATGCAATAATAACCTCTCCCTCATCTATGATAACATCCTTCCAACATAACGAACCTAACAACTCCGAAATGCGGAAGGCACAAAAATATAACCGTGTACACAAGGTGCCCCACATGAATTAATCCAAAGACCCCCCTTGTAACAAACCTAACCCTCTCAGCAAAACTTTCAATATAACCCATGTAAGTGATCATTGAATGTCCTTACGTTCCACCACCACTCTCACCCAACCCCTCAACATTTGCCCTACTATCCAAGACTTGGTGAAATTTTGCAACCCTGCTACCTTAGAGAAAATGCTTATAGCAGCCAAATCCACCTTGACTGTCTGCAAAGCCTTGCCTATCCCCCAAGCATGAGCTACATACCGCAATAATAATTCCTCTGACCACACCCCCCTCCTCTTACGGCAACTGCAAAACAAACTGATTAAAATCAGAAAGAGCCCTACCGTATGCCTTCCTCATAGAAGGAGCCCAGGAATGCCATACCAACCACCTGGCTACTTCGACCCAAGATTCCACACCTCCTCTGGCAGGGTTTCTGGCACTTCCTCCGCCCGTGGAGCCAACCCTCGATACCTGCAAAACTGAAATTGGGACAAGCTATCAGCAATCTCATTCTTTACGCCAGGCACATGCACTCCTGTAAAGAAAAAATTTATTAAGAGGCTCTGCCCAACCAATTTACGTAAAACCAACAACAACAAACCGGACTTAGCTGTCTTCTTTTGTAATACCCTCACTACAGCCATATTGTCTGAATGAAAAACTATGTGTTTGTCCCTCAAATGCTCCTTCCACACAACAGAAGATGCCCATATAGGTATCAACTCTAGAAAGGCCATGTCACACCTCCATACCTCCTCCCAATCCTGAGGCCATTCAGCCACAAACCACTGACCCCCAAAATAGGCCCCCATACCAGCACCCCCAGCTGCAGCCGTAAACAACTGAAGTTCCTCCTGCCCCACCCAGTCTAACTGCCAGAAAGAGATCCCATTAAATTGTTGCACAAAACCATCCCATGACACCAGGTCCTCCTGCACCAGTTTGGTCACCCTAACCCAATGGTGTTTACTCTGACCCCCTTTCAACATATAAGAAACTGACCTACAAAAGGCTCGCCCAGGGTGCACAGCTTGACAGGCAAAATTCAAAAGCCCCAACAACTCCATGACTGAACGAATCTGAATCTTATCCTTACCCAGCACCAAATGTATAGCCGACTGAAGCCTCTCTATCTTATCCACGTGTAGGCAAAACAGTTCCCGCTCAACATCAACCGTTAGTCCAAGAAATTCTAAGGCTCTCATCAGACCTTCCATCTTATGCTGAGCTAACGGTACCCCCAACTTCTCACACAGGCTCGTAAACTCCCACAAACCCTCCTGTGCTCCTACCCTTCCTTCTCCCACTAGCAGAAAATCATCTAAATAATGCACTGCCTTTTGAGTTCCCACTCTCTGCTGACAAATCAAATGCAATACTGTACTGAACTTCTCAAACGTCACACATGCCACTGAACAACCCATAGGCATAGCTTTATCAAAGTAGTACTTATCGCCTACCTGCATCCTCAGTAATGGCCAATCCTCACTCCTAATAGGCAACAAGCGAAAAGCCAACTCAATGTCAACCTTAACCAGCCATGGCTCCTGAAATTCCCTAACCGCTTTCACCGCATCATCCAAGGATGCATAATGCACCCTAACCTCCTCATCTGCAATAAAATCATTCACTGAATTCCCTTCGGGATGCGACAAGTGATGTATCAATCTGAATTCCCTGGCCCGTTTCTTTGGCACTAACCCCAAAGGTGACACCTTGTAACTACTGAAAGGCAGACTGTCAAAAGGACCAAATAAATATCCCGTCCAACACTCCTTCTCCACTAAAACCTTCAGGATGTCCTTTTTACCTTGCAGTGATCACAGGTTCTTGCAACCCCCCACCCCCTCCCATGGTGGACTTTATAGGAAACCCCCCTGAAATCCTTGTAGTATCTCATTCTTGATGGCAAGACCAGGAAACCAGTACAACATACCCTGCAGGATCTCCACCTTAATGGGGAATGATGCCCCTTCCTCTATTACCTCTAAGGAACCCAAGTCCCTGAGACCCACAAAAATTACCCTTACCCCGAACCAGTTGAATCCTCTGCAAGGCAAAGCTTTGCCCACGAAATCCACCCTCACAAACCATAACATTGGAGTTCCACATGGAAAGGACTTGCTGACCACAGAAATTTCCGAATGACTCCCTCCACATTTTAAGCAAATGTGTGCAAATTTGCATCCCACCCATAAACAAGTACCACTATTAAAAGAACAGCACACAGCCACTGATTCTCCCCTGCTCACCCTTCTGTTACAGCCACCATAACTATCCATCATCGTAGCTAACCATATGTCCGGATGATGCACCTCCCAATGTAGTGACTGGTCCACAGCCTTCCGTTTGTGGAAACACTGATTGTACCGAAGCCATGCATTACCCTGTCTTAACCATTGCATCTCACGAATGGTAAGGAAATATCCAAGAAGAGGCAAGGCCAATGATCCATCCTTCTCCAGCTGCACCTCCATAAAGTAAATGAAGCCAACCACCCAATTATCCCAGGGTGAAGCTTACTTACCTTCTTCCTTACCAAGGCCGCTAAAGCCGCCAACAAGTCCTTGCTATTAGATGACTCCACCTCCACTAGCCATTGGACCCCTTCTGCATCGATCAGCTCAGATAAATCCACATACTCGCCTTTTCAAATTTTTTTCTTTGACTGACCCCAGAATGTGCGGAGTCAGGAAAACTGCTCCTGCCCCTGTCCCAGAGATTGAGTGTCTAACCAGTCCCCTGGCCACAGCCCAAAGTCAGAGCCTACCTCCGAGTCCAAAACTGAATTGTCCCAATAACCTACATCCACCCCAGTTGCATCTCTAACAGGGTACCTGGCTCCCTGTGCCAGCTGCCTCTGAGCACCATCTACCGATTGTAAACTTCCTCCAAAGTCCCCAACTAACAGGTCCTCTTCATCCCTACCCCTCCACAATCCTCAACCCCTAGCTCCCCAGACAATAGTGCTGAAGTAAAACCATTACCTGCACCTTCATCTTGAGATGTACTGGGAGATGGTGTATCCACTGCAATCACCTGATTTGCTCTCTGTTGTCTTTTCCCCCGAGCTAGGGTTATCACCATGGTGCGTCACCTCTTTCGACCCGGAGCCTGTTCTGGTTCCATTACCACCTCGGACATCACCGCCTCCTGAAACAACTCTTCTGCCTGGGCCACAATAGCTTGCCATCGCTGACATAGTCCCAGTAAATTAGCCATCTGTAAGAAAGAAACACATAATGTTAATGCTGTTCCATGAACCAGAGTGTCCTACTCCACCGCAACCCCTATTATGTTGCCTTGCCCTACACAACACCTCTCTCCACCAACTCCCCTACTTACCTGTACCCTGCAGCTGAGAACAACCCCATGAATGACTACCTGCAAAGCATACACTCTGACCACTAACTATTGCACTTATACATTCTCCCATGGTTAAAATATTCAACTCCCTGAAACACATTCCATCATTCAACTACACACACTTCAGCCACACACATTCAGACACACACTTCCCTTCAGCTACCAACCCCTTTCAGATAACCAACTGGAAGAAAAAATATATATATTAAAAAAAATATAAAAACCTTTGTACCTATCTTCTACCCACCTCCATTGCAGCAGCACAGCTAAACCAGCACCATCCAACCACCGACAAGCCTGGAATCCCTTACCTCTCCATGTTGGACAGCAAAACCCTTGTCTGCACTAGAGGTAATGGCCATTACATCCACTGCGCATGCGTAAACCGGAGCCCAGACCAAACAGCCTCAAAAAGAGTAACATAATCACATGAACCCACCAGGGAGCAGCTAAAGGATCCTCAGACCACTACCACCAATGAGACACGTCAGTGGAGCCATTATCCCTTACCCCAACAGCCATTACCTTCAGCACGCATGCGAGAAACCTGCCAGACCAACCCCAAAGACCAGAGAACAGCCACAGAAGCTCACAAACACACCAGGGAGCATGATGGGATCCTCCACCCACTACCCACAATGCTAAAGAGTCTGGAATCACCATGAGGAACCCCCATAGCCTCCCACGACCACCGGGATGTGCATTTTTTTTTTACTACCAGGCCACCGAACCATATGACTGCCACCCGACCCCATGGCCCTACCAAGCACTGAGACAGCGATGGGCCTAACGAATCCTGCGGAGACACCACTGGATGACAGTAAGCAGCTTCAGCGACACCAGATGACAGCAATCAACCTCAGCAACCTCATGGCCCTAAAATGTACGGGGACAGTGACAGGCCCAACAAATCAACCGGAGACACCACCAGACCAACAGCAAGCACCTCAGCAACCGCGACCAGCCCAGTGAAACAACTGGAGACACCACCGGACACCAGGAAGCAACCTCAGCAATCCCATGCCTACAGGAGCCTTGGGGAATCAACCAGTACCCAGGTAAACCAAGCACCACACTCATACAGACACTACCTGCCAACCATTTACCCACACACACTCTCCTCTCAGTAACCCTTTCAACAACTTCCATACTAGCAATTCCTGTCACCACCCTGGACTCCCCAATTCCATCTCCCACATCAAATTAACTAACACTAAAAAAGAAACACAGCAAAAGAGAGAGGAGGGGACTAACTCAGTGAGCCAAGCACCCCCCCCCCCACCATCCAAGGTCTACCAGCTTCCACAATACCTACAGGTCATCTGGATGGGTTGGGAGGGTGGCCTAATGGTTAAGGTGTTTGCCTTACAAACACAAGGTGCAGGGTTTGAGTCTCACAAGGGATAATTGGCTAGGCTTAAAATGGCTTGCAAGGGCAGTTAGCTTAGTATGAACTCTATGAACTATGTGAGCTAGCTGTTACTTCACCACCAACTCAGCCAAAATGTACCTACTTCCCTTATTCCCTACCACTAAATCCTGTTATAAGTCCCTCCTTCCCCTACATCACTTCCTTTAACCTCTCCCTTTCTCTTTAACACTTTTCACCACTACAATCCCACTATCCAACCTACCTGCAAAGACTCCAATTAATTCCTAACTTCTATACCCACCCCTCCCATCCCACTACCCCCTGCTCATGGGTCCAGGACAACTTACTTTGTCCCAAACTACATTTATTTGAAAATTGCATGAACTGTTTCACTAATCCTTTTCAGCCACATTTATCTCAAAATGTCTGTTAGCTAATGGGGTATAGAATTGATGGATGCTAATTTAGGCAGGTTTGGATGAGATATTGTTTGTTACATACAAGAATAAACATTTTAGTAGCAGAGCTGACACTACCCTGAAATGCAATATAGGTGGAAGCTGTTGCTTAAGATGCTATAAGATGTTGATTCATCAACATACAAGGAAGGCAATGACAACACCAATGTTTTAAGATGTTTTAATAAAGGCTGCTGATGCATATAATACATGTTATTTGACCAACATTAAAAACACTTAGGCTCTTGTGTTTTTCATGCTCACATCTGAAAATTCAAGTTTATCTATTCCAAGCTGCATGGTCACATTTAAGTGAAACACTTGCAAATGAGAACTATGAGAAAAAGTCTGAAGATTGCTAAACGTCTGGAATCATACACATGTAACACATTCATTTACAATTTTGTTTATGTCGAGGTATGTTTAGGTTTTCATTGACTACAATTTTAGTTTGTAATACATGTTTCATATAATGGATAGTTTTTATGCTTAGGCTGAGGTCCTAACTTGTGCTACTGTTACCACTATCACTTTGCCTTGTGTCATTCTGCACAGATGGGCGTGTATTACTATATTAATGTATCTAACACTCCTGCATGTTACCGATTACTTGGCCTTTGTAAAACTGACAGGATTTAAAAATATCACATCCTCTCATACATACAGCACATGTTAAAAGATCTTCATTTGTCTGGCATGTAGCAATCAAATACCACTTTTTTACTAATAATAATATGACCATTTATGCTTTCAGTGAAAGTAATACTACACTAGCCAATGCATTTGAAGCTGCCAGAAAAGCTTTTATTACAAATGCTTTATTTTTGTAGCACAAGTGCGGTTCTCTTTTTCTCTATAACAGGTGGTTACAGATTCAAAGCAGGTAATAATTTTTCTGCTGTGTGCTATAAGCATTAGATGACACTCACTATGTGTAGCCCAGATGGCAAAATCTAAGGTAAGACTGCCAAGCTCCCTTCTGTATTACAACTTAACATTTAACAAGGGACTTCAGTGGAAATGATTCAATAGCCATAACAAATTGTGATGTTTTGCTATGTTTATCATCAAAAACACAGAAACCTGCAGTATAAAAATAGAAAATGAAAACAGTTTTATAGTTTACAGACAGTATAAAAAACGAGTGATCGCTTGTGTTCCCTTTAGCTGTTTCCTGAAATGATTAGCCAGAGCTCTGTTTTAGAAATTGAAAAGCTAAGCTGTGTCTATAGCTTAGAAGGTCATGAATCCTACTGTTGTTCTCTGATGTGTTTGCCATATCATTATGATACATCTCTCCAGCCTGTCAAAAACCACAGCAGGATTTTCAATAAAAACATAGTTCAGAAAATCCTCCCAACTAGGAAGTAACATCTAGCAGATGTGTGTGTTTTCTCTGGGTTCAGTAAAGGTATCTCACAATAATACCCTACAGTTTACTGAAGTCAAAGGCGACAGCCATTGCTTGCTTGGTATAACTAAGTCTAGTGCATTAAAACTGCTAAATAATGAAGAACTTCAAAAAAATTTTATATTTTATTCATAAGAAGTATGTTTTATGAGATTTCATAATGTTTCATTTGATTTAAACTAATGCTTGAATGAAATAATGGTAGCAAGACATTCAAAGGTTTGAAAATGAATATTTGGGCTGTTGAGAAGCAAACAATCAAAAATAAAAAAATGTCACAAATGTAAGTTAGATTTTCAGACTTGCTAGGTGCAGAAAACCTTCAGTAATATGGGACAGAAAGTTAAGAATCTGTAAGTTTATTTATGGATTTATTTATTTGACATTTGTTAACCGAGTTGGTCCAACTGATCCAGTGCCCATTTTCAGTGAAGATCTGAGAAGAAAAGCTCTAGAACATTACAAATATTATTAGAAAACATGGATTGAAACATAAAATTTGAGACATAAATTGTGGCATAACATACTGTCGGCAAAAAAGATACAAAATAGTGGAAACATTTTAAGAGGGTAACACAACAATCGGGTCTATATCACATAGTCGAAGTTACGTAACTTCAAACACCTAAAGGTCGAACCATTATGTTCAAAGTTACATAACTTTGACTACCTAAACAAAACAAACAACAAACAAAAAAAAAAAACATAACTGACAACAAAATAAACAGTTGTAAGCAGCGGGGCAAGCCCCCCTGCACCCCCCATGTGGGGCGCTGTGCCCCCCCACTACTTAAATATACCAACTCCGAGATCACACCACATTGAAGTGAATGGAAACCTCTGCCTATGGAGATTTCCATTCACACACTCAAACTTTTACAAATTCAAACATATGGTCTCGACCATATGTAGTTCGAACTTGTAAAAGTTTAGTGATGTGATAGGAATCCCACATCATATCAGAGAAAAAGGAAGCTTACAGGAGGCTAAAACAACATCATGCCAGAAAAAAAGTATCCGAATTCAAATTAGGAAACCCCCTCTGCTTATAGAGAACATTTTACAAAATTGTGTCTTAAAACAAACTTAAAACTTGGCAATATAATGAACAAAACTAGATAATAACTCAGGTTTAAGAGATGTCCTTCTGTCTGACTAACCTGACTCAGTTTCATTAATAACATGCATTTGTTGTGTTTGCTCAGAAACTAATATCCACATTTAGCATGTGTTACATTGTGCAACGTTCACAATCAGACTATTACTGTCGATAGTCAGTAAGTAGACTTACCCTTTTTTACATTAATGTTGTGCAGTATTGCCATGATCTAGTTATCTTTTTTCTTGATTGTGTAACTACATCTGCTAAGTGCCCCTACCAGCTTTAGACTTAACCAGTGTAGTCCATCTTATATTCTTATATCACCTATATATTTTTGGCTACACTTGCACACACACAAACATATATGCAAACACTCACACACACACACACACACACACACACACACACACACACACACACACACACACACACACACACACACACACACACACTCAAACACACACACACACACACACACATACACACACACACACAAACACATGCACACACGCACACACACACACTCTCGCACAAAGTCGAGTCATAAACATGCACACACGCACACACACACACACAAACACATGCACTCTCACACACATACACACATGGAGTCTCACACACACACACACACACACACACACACACACACACACACACACACACACACACACACTCACAAAAGTATACACACAGATGCAAACACATACATTACTCCCATCCCAGACAGACCCTCCTCATTTGAGGTCCCTTATGGCAGCATATTCATAGCATTCTTTCATCCTAGCTTGCAACCTCCCACCTCTTGCCACCAAAATGGCATCATAGTATTATTACCATTTGTCTCCACCAAACCTGGACCATGACAAACTCCTACCTATCTTTTCCACATCAAGAAATCTTCAGCATCATAAAGGCATTTATTACCCCAAATACCAAAACATGCTCTTAATCAAAAAGCAAATGGGAAATGAATTCAAGAATCTGTGTATTCATATTCCACTTGAAAGAACAAACAAAGAAAAAACATTTGCCAATCTCTAACATATCATTGTATTTATTGTATAACCAAGTGTTGTCAACAAACAGCAGAATTCTCCAGACTGCATTCCCCCTGTTTTACAATCACTCCTACTTTTTCTCTTTGTGCTTCATCTTAGCAAACTCAAGGCATCTGCAAAAGAAAATGAATGTGGAGAATAAAGGCTTATCACACAATAAACACGTGTCCACTGACTAACTAAATAAGACCTTTCCTGAATCTTGACATTACACTTTCCCACGTAGAAGACAATGGCACTCAACATGCTTTCAGGTTCCTTGAAGACTCATACCACTTGTAATGCCTGTTCTCTTCATGACCAAAGCACAACTGTAACCTGCAACTAATCTACTGTGCAAGTAATACTTTTAAGTATGTCCAACAGCATTTATTATGCTCTACAGATTTAAAACTCCCAACTTTGTTTCCTGTTAAGATTTCCTCAGAACAATTTAATTGTATTGAATACAGCAGAATAAATGCTCTTAATTTACCAACATCAAAAAAGTGTAGAATAGTGTATGACATAATTCTACAAACTTAATATCAAATACTTATCTAACAAAAATAAAAATGTCTTTTTACTGAATACCACTTCCATCTGTTTACAATCTTAATCTGTTTGCTAATGAAAAACTTTAACACAGATACCAAACTATCCTTTCAGTTTATGTCAGTGTGCTTCTATTTTATGAAAAAAGTATGAAAAAAACTGTTATGTCACCTGTTTTGTCTCATCTTTATTCTAGTCTCCCTTGAGCATGGTGGCTCGGCCTAGATTGTTCTGCTATTCTACTCATTCCCTAAGGATAGGAGTCTTATGGTTGATTCATTTCCCTTTGGCCATGGGAAAGTGCACTTGGAGTGATGATGTCATCTGTGCAAGGAAATGATGTTTTCACTTTATGCCCTGCAGTTACTCCATGTATGCCCATTGATGTCAGTGGGGCTGTGATGCATTGGGTATAGTCTAGGACTGTTATTTGCCTCTGTGAGTGAGGTACTAATGATTGCAGATGCTTTCAGATGTACTAGCCCCTTGAAGCAAATGTCTCCATTATCTCTACCAAGGAGCGTAAATGGACCATGCATGATCAGACATGTACCTCACCTCTCATCTCCTCTCCTATCATGAGAGCAGAGAGTAGTCTAAGTTTCTGCTAATTATTTCCACTCCCAGTCTGGTCCTCCAGCACTAGGAATTGTAAGGAATTCTAGGGCATCTGAGTCATTGTCTGAACTATATTGCTTTACGCCTTGGAGTTGACAAAACTTTAAATTAGTAGCCTGGTCTTGGATGTGTTATTCCTCAAATGAATTACAGTTCTATTTTTCCAGGTTGTTTCCCTTGGAAACTATATATGCATCCCTCCTTACTATGTGAATTGCTTTTAATAACATTTCTCACTTCGGAATGTAATGGTTTACAGAAACTGACACCACCTAACACCACAAACTCTGAGTTAGGATTTGCCTTTCTATAACTTTATTCTGTTTTAATATGTAAAATACAGTATATATATATATATATATATATATATATATATATATATATATATATATATACATATATATATATATATATATATATATATATATATACACACACATATACATATATATATATATATATATATATATATATATATATCACTGCCTGTTTCTTCAACAAGAAAGGATTTCAGATAAGATGTTAATGTACACACACAGACCTACATCATCTCTCATATGGATAATTATAGTATCCTAGCTTTATTCCAAGGTAATGTCAAACTTTAACCTTAATATGCAGATATATTTGTCAGTTTTCACTGTCCTCCTTTGAGTCTAACAACAGAAACTGTCACTGCATTCATTCTACAAAATATTCTGAACATCTCATCTCCAAAAAACAAAAAAACAATGCAACCAAACCAAATCTACTTGTTTTTTTTTTCACCAGAATTGATAGTTATACTACCAATGATGAACCCTATCATGCTTGGCTCTGTGGCTTAGATGGATAAAGATTTGACTATGACCCGGATTATCAGAGACTGTATAATGGTGAATGCAAGGCAAGAAAGGACAGGAGTGTGCATCTTATGCTGAACTGTCTATCCTGTGGGGAAGTAGATAGTGGCTCTGTTTAGGCCAATGTACAAGTGAAGTCTTGCGGTTTATCAGTGGCCATAGAACTAGTGGGATGTGGGCTTGTTGATACCAAGCCAGATATAAAAACCTTCAGAGGCATATTCTGGTCACAAACACATATGGGGAAGACACAAGCTGCACTTATATTAACTCATATGCACATCATATCAACTATCAGGAGTGGGTTTACAGGCAAACCTTACACATCTGCCAAGATGAGAAGAAGGCACACACATCATCTGGCTGCATGTATGATGGCCCACTAACCCACACCATTCTTGGCCTCACAGAGGAAATATCCAGGATGGGACATGAATGTGAAGGACTTAGAAGGTTTGGTGGTCAGGAGACACAGTGGGAAACAGCAGCTAGAAAAAAAAATCATATCATTCTATATGTCTAAACTTATAAATAAATAAATAGTGGATGTAATCACCGTATTTACAATCTCTCAGCAATGGCATTACTGCACTGGTACATTTACCTGTCCATGGCAAACAATGGATTATGTGGCATTAGCACACAAAAATATAAAACAGTCTACATACCCTTAGCAATGTGCATGGCATGCTAGCAATATTGAAATTAACCAGAAAGACTCATCCAGACTCTGCTACACTTTGCTGTGAAGGAAAGGTTAGTTTGCTTTTATTTTTTGTATTACTGTATTGCCTTTCTATATTTTGAATACTGTAGTTTGTTTTCTTTACCTTGTGTTTTGCTTGCATTCTGTTTTAACAGCATATTAAAACTTCAAAAGAGACCACAGCTCTCTCTGTTCTGAGTCAGGCAGAATTCCCCCCCCCCCCCCCACCCATTTAAGTTGTCTTGTTAAATACCACGGTCTTTCTAGTTGCCCGCCTCTTATGTTAATCTGACCATATATCTCATTTCTCTCTACTTTCACTGGCTTATGTGAGTAATCACAAAATCATCATTTTTGAAATCCCACCCCTTCAATTATTTAAATTTATTGGCCATCCTACAGTATTTCATAGTACCAAAATACAAAAGTGACCACCCCTTTCAATCCATCTTGCTGTTTTAAAAATAGTAACTCTCCACTAAACCTTAACTTTTTAAACAGGTAAAACTCAAGTTACCTACTTTCACATCTAACTTCTCTAGTGCACACTGCAGAGTGCATTCTTTTCAATCTTACCTTTAAGCATCCCTGTGACTGGCACTTTCTCTAATACCTGCTGGAAAGCACTAGGAAGCCTTAAACTCATACAAACACTGAACTCTCCTTGTTAACAAGGAGAAATTAATAGTAGGCACTAAACAGCCTATAATTGCAAAGTACCTTGCTAAGGAAACAGCTCCTATACTTTACAAAAAAAAAAAAAAGCCCCAAACCAGGCATGTCCAAGGGTCAGCTTCCGGTGATTTCTCCTGTCCACCTGGTGAATCTGGGCATACTGGGACAATGCAGCAATTGCCTCATGTACACAGACAACCCTCTCCTCCTACCACCCAACACTACAACCTGTGAGAGATGCACTTACATAGCCAAAATGGAAGCAAAGCTCTCTCCACCCAAGATTGTGCTAAACAGTCAAGAGGAGAAGGTTAACACCCACACTACACCTCAAGCAACACATAACCCTTCTAAACCCGCACCACCAACACCCACATATAGCAACACTAAATCCACATATGCAGAGGCCCTTAACTGTAACCTGCCCAAGCAACAAAGACCTCTGAAGCTGAAACGCAAACAAACACCAATCACAACCAATGTGTCACATAGTTCGTAGCACCAGTGTGCCACCCAGCAACAGCCCCTAAGGCAAGACAATGTACCTAACACTTTAGTCATAGGTGACTCTATAGTCCGGCACACTGATGTCCCTCTCACCAGGTTGAATAAGGAGAAAATTACAGTCAGCTGCCTGTCGGGTGCCAGGATCCGCCACATAACGCATGCACTCAAGTCACTCCACAACAAGTACAAATATGACTCTGTCATTGTCCATGTTAGAGTGAATGACTTGAGACGTACCTCCCTGGACTACATGAAAAGAGACATGGAAGAGCTCTCGGATCATGTGGCCCAGGCAGGTATGACCCTAGCCCTGAGTAGCATCCTGCCTTCACCCAGAATGATACCACAATATAAGGATAAAATGATTGACTTCAACAATTGGCTAAGCTTATGGTGTCATTCAAAGGGCATCCAGTATCTGTCTGCCTGGGATGACATGATTGACAGACCACAATGCTTTGCCAGAGATGGTCTGCACCTGTCGCCCCTGGGATTCAGGTTACTGGCTAAGGCTCTTGCCACCCCTATAGTGCCTTTTTTAGGCAAACTTCAAAGGACAAAACCACCACCGTATCAGGTACAAGCATGCAAAATCTGAAGGTAATGCTACTCAATGCTAGAAGTCTAAACCTCAAAATGCACTCTCTCGAGGCACTCCTAAAAATGGAGAACATCGATATCTGTGCAGTAACTGAGACCTGGTTCAAGGCTCCAGAGAGCACCCCTGCAATACCAGGCTACAACTCTTACCACATTTTTCGGCCACCAAACCAGGACCGAAACACTAAAGGTGGAGGAGTGTCAATATTCACCAAGGATATTCACACCACCAGTCTAGTTGGCCAACACAATGTGTCTGAAATTCTCCAAGTGCAACTAACACTAGGTAAGACTGCAATCCAAATTGTAGCTTGCTACAGATCCCCCACCATACCCCAAGATTCTCACTACACCTTTCTAAACATACTGGAAAATATTAAGATAGAACCAAACACCCTAATACTGGGTGATTTTAACTACCCTGCCATTAACTGGGAAAACTACTCATGTCCCAACACCTTTGCATAGCGGTTCTTGGAATTCATAAATTCCAACGCCCTGGATCAACTAATCCATAGTCCCACCAGGGGCTCCAATATCCTAGACCTGGTCATTACCAACATGGGAAATCAATGCTCCATACCTATGGTCACCCCCTCGTTAGTCAGGTCTGACCATAAGCTAATCACCCTTAACATCCACATCCCACCCCCCTCCAGTAAAGAAACCACCATAAAAACTTCTCCAAAGCCAACTTCATGCTACTCAAGTCAGAAGTGACAAACTTCATGACACCCATGCAGACGGGAACTGAAAGTTCAACTGCTGAATCCTACACTAAGGCACTGTACGAGCACATCCACTCATGCATGAATCGTGCCATCCCATATAGAACCAAAATGCTCTCATCCAAAAAAAGGAAGCCAATCTGGTGGTCCCCTGCCATAAACAAACTTTACAACAAAAGGAAGAAACTTTTGCAGAAAAGAGGAAAATCCCAGGATGCAAAAAACTCCCTTACTAGCCTCAGTAAGAAACTGAGATGCCTCATAAAATCCTCCAAAGCTAGTTACAAAAATAAAATTGCCAAAGATTCCAAAGACAACCACAAAGCATTCTATAACTATGTCAAGAATCTAAATGGCAATGCTCAGATCTGCTCTGAGCTAAAACAGAATGGCATTAAATATACTGATCTGAAGGATATTGCCAATATCCTGGCAGATCGATTCAGTGCCAACTTCACCCCCTCTCCGCCCTAAATGGCCCATCTCAATACCGGAAGATTGCCAAATTCCAGTAATAACGGCCACACAGGTACAAAACGCACTCTCTAAAGCCAAGAATACAGCATCCATGGGACCAGATGACATCCCGGGCTGTGTACTACATGAACTACAATATGAACTGGCACCTCACAAGTGTCATGTTTAATCATAGCCTCACCTCAGGTTTCGTGCCCACTGAGTGGCGCAGAGCTACAGTTATCCCAATCCACAAGGGGATCCACCTTGGATCCTGGAAACTACCGTCCCATCAGTCTGACAAGCCTTATCTGCAAGGCCATGGAGCGTATTATCATGCAACTTATAAACAAAGACATTGGCAAACTTCAAACACTGGACCCCACCCAGTTTGGGTTTGTGAAGGGCCGATCTTGTCTCCTGAACCTGATTGACTTATTTGAATCAGTCTCCAGAGCCATGGACAAGGGTAAGGTGGTCCACACAGCCTATCTAGACCTTGCCAAGGCCTTTGACACCATCCCCCACTCTGGAATCATAGATAAACTTACTAAGTTGGGCATTAATCTCTATGTCACCCAATGGGTTGCTAAATGGCTTACTGATAGAACCCACACTGTAAAAGTAGCCGACTCCAAATCCAGCTCCAGACAAGTGACAAGTGGAGTACCTCAGGGTTCAGTCCTGGGGCCGCTCTTGTTTGGCATCTACTTCTCTGAAGTACAGGTCAACACTAAGGGACTCTGGCTAACAAAGTTTGCAGATGACTGCAAACTGGGAGCCATTATTGAATCCCCAAATGATGTGGATACTCTACAAAAAGGCCTTACAGAAACAGATGCTTGGTGCCAGAGCCATGGGCTCAAGCCCAATGCCAAGAAATGTATTGTTATCCCCTTTGGGAAAAACATGTATCCATGAATTACCATATAGGTGGCAGTACACTAAACACAGAAAGTGTGATAAGGGACTTAGGGACACAGGTGGACAGTGGTCTCACCTTCGATAACCACATCGCCACAACAGTCAGGAAATCCTTCTATATGGCACACCTCATCACGAAGGGCTTTTCATCCAGAAAAACGGAGGTCATTGTCCATACTGTACTCATCCCTCATTAGACCCATTATAGAATACAACGCCCCATTTGGTATGTACCTCTCAAGACATCTGCAACAACTGGAATGGCCTCAGAAATACCTCACTAAAAGAATCACAGGCCTAAAGCAGATGCCCTATGCTGACCGCCTTAAAAAACTCCAGCTATACTCTTTCGCATATCGTCTACTCAGAGGCGATCTCTGCTTAACATACAAGGCCATGTCAAACCCAGAGCTGTTAGACATGCTACACTTAAAGAAATCCCAATCCCTCAGAGCTACACGCTCCAGGGATCTAAACCTTGTCATCACAATAAACAAAACATGCTGGATGGATAGGTTCCTGACACAGAGACTCCCCAGACTTTGGAATAGATTGCCCATACATGTAAAGCAGAGTGCCTCTTTGGACCTCTTCAAGAGGAACCTTGATGATTGGATGGGAGAAAGGAAATTCACCCCAGGGATCACATCAGTCGCCCTGCTAGACAGGGGTCCAGGAAAGTAAATAATGTGGGAAGAAATAGCCAGGGAATTGTTATGGCTAGGCTTGTATAGGCCCTAGGGCTGATAGCCTAGTACCAACCTATGAACCTATGAACCTAAATATATGCCTTCCTAATATCTTTAGTACAATGTCTCCTCAGTGGAATGCATCACACAATATAAGATTGAGAAGTAATTGTGAAGTAATGAGAAATTTAATAATGCATTGAACTGTCAAACATTTTTCCAGTCATTAAAAAACAATGCCTTGCATGTGAATATTGCTCAGTGTACAGATAGCAAACCAAGATTTGGTTTGAAATTACTAATACTCCCCTGGATTCTCAAAAGCTTGCATGGAGTGCAAGATCGGTGCAGGAGCTCAAGCAGGCAATATGTCTGCCATGCAATCCAGGAACAGCCTGCAGGGGTGTGCATGAGCGGTCCTGTACTAATCCTGCACAGACTAAGCCCTGGTATGCAAATCACCCTATTTGCAGGTGAAATCCATGCAAATGAGGTGATTTTGCAATCTAGGAAGCTTGCAACAGTCCAAGCAAGACTAGTGCTATCTGCAGAAATGTACTCGGTTAGTAACCGAGTACATTTCAGCAAAATAGAAAACGGAGCCATGACAGCTGCCAGTAAAGGCTGCATATCATGTAGTAAGCATGCCAATGGCCAAGTATAAGATCATTGGCATTGCAAACATAAAAAAATACAAAAATCAACTTTAATTTTTTTTTTAGCCGATCTCTTGGGGAAAATAATAAAATAAACCCAAAATAAGCAGTCTAACTAAAATCACCATTCTGCCATGCAAGTCAATAGCAGGCAGTAGACAACCTGGCTACTAAGTAGTGGTTGCTAAGGGGGGAGGCTCAGTGTGAGACATGCAACTATGCATTTGCAGGCAATCCTATGCAAATGAGGGGAAGGATAGTGAATCCCAGTTTTCCCCAACATGTGAGTCAGGCCTCAACACTGTAAGAGTAGGAATAGCGTGGTGCAAGCCTAGGAGTTAGGTGACATCATGGGGGTGTGTGTCAGGCATACTGTAAGCAGATTGGAGCCCTGTGGCTTGAGTTTGCTCCTAGCTTAGCTAGGGGTGTGTGTCTAAACTTGCTTAACACTCTTTACAAAACCTAAGCGGGTGTGCGTGTCGATCACCGGGTTTTACAGGAAGAAAAAAGAAGTTAAACCAGGAAATAGGAGCAGTGTGCACATTTGAGCACTCTGTTTGTGCGGCGCGCACACAGGTTTAAACAGGAAGGCAATGGGAAGGGAAAATAGCAGTATGAAGGTAACCAAGGAGAACTAGCTTAGCTGGCAGGTGAAATGTATCAGAATCAACCAATTACACAGGCAGCAGACCAGCCCAGCGCAGAACACTACTATAAACTAAGCAAACACCCCTCTGTTTTTTCCCACACTCTACACTACCAGTGTAAACAAGCAGGGAACTTTTAACACTCACAACAGCAAAATGATAGGGGCTGCAATAGCTGTCATACAACTTGTGGAAGAAGCTGAGGGTGGTGAGGATGTGAATGCTGTTGACCAACTCACAGTGAGGAGATGGAGAAGAGTGTACAGACCCAGGGTAAGCTACCAGGGGCTACATGAGCTGGAGATAGTGGAGTGCTATATGGTGAACAGGGACCTCCTAAAGCAAATGGTTGAGCTGTGCCAGCCACTCCTGACACACAGAACTAACAGAGGGGAACCCATCCCAGTGGATACCAAGTTATGTGTAGGCCTAAGAATACTAGCTACAGGTACCTTCCAAAGGCCAACTGGGGATATGATGGGGATTTCACAGGTGTCAGCATCCAGGGTACTCTACCAGTTCCTGGATGCCATGTCAGCACATGTCGGTGAGCACGTATATTTCCCCAACACCCGTGAGGCATTGGCCAGCAATATGCAACTGTTCCACCAAATAGCAGAATACCCTGAGGTAGTGGGTGCAATAGACTGCATGCACATACACATCAATGCACTACCCGGTGAGCGGGGTAGGGTCTACATCAACCTCAAGGGCTTCCCATCCATCAACTGCCAGGTTGTGTGCGATGCCCAGGGCATAATAATGAATGTGTGTGCTGGCTGCCGTGAAAGTTATCACGATTCCCACATCTGGCATCTGATGCAGCTGTACCAGAGATTTGCCAGTGGGGACATCCCTCACAGTCACCTAGTGAGGGATGCTGGATATACACTGGAGCCATGGCTGATGATACCCATCAGACATGTATACACACCCGAACAAGAACTCCATCATGAGGCACATGCACAGACCAGAATTATAGTCAAGGGTGTGTTTGGGATGCTCAAGTCATGGTTCTGGTGCCTGGACACATTCGGAGGAGCCTTGCAGTACTCACCAGCTACATGTACCCAAATTGTCCTTGTATGTGCCATGCTGCACAATATGATCCTGCAGAAACAGCTGCAGCAGGAACAGAACGGGGCAGGGCCACACAACCCCCCACCATTGCCAAGGCCTGCACAGGCACAGAGTGACTCAGAGGAGGAACAACCTGAGCCTGCCCCAGTAGGCAGAAGGAGGCATGCCCAGTATGCCCTGGCCTTGGCAAAGAGGCAATGCATTGTGCATACACTGACACAGGTGGGACCCAGGGAATAACACCTCTCTCCGACTACCATATACAGTAAAAGGGATGCCAAACATTACACTACCTGTGCCTAACCATGTGTAGGGAGTGTATTATGTGCATCCGATATAGGCAGCCCTGCAGCACCACCCTCAGTACTGGGACACCCACAATGTAAGTGACTCACACATGCCATTTAGGGGGGGTCACATACCCAACAACAGTCACAGCCAGCAGGACAGTTGTAGACAAACACAAACAAGGGCTGTGCTATGGCCTCAGCATGAGGCCTATGGGTAACCTCCTCCCCCAGGTCTACACAGACAGACTACAGCAGGTCAGGCAGTGGGATGTCAGTTCTGAAGGGTAGGAAGTCAGAAACTAATATGTAGGTAATTAAAAGCTAAGATTTGTAGTACACTTGTATGCCTCTAGCCAGCACGATAGGTAAGACTACAGACTGAAATGGAGTACCCGACATACCAGTACAGTCCTAGCAAATGTGTACAAGTGTCAGGTGTGCCCCCCCCCCATCCGACGTAGAAATGTAGTCACAGTCAGGTGTGCCCCCCCACAATCCTGTGTAGAAATGTAGAAATAGTCAGGTGTGCCCCCCATCCCACGCAGACATATAGTAACAGTCAGGTGTGGCCCCCATCCCACGTAGACATATAGTAACAGTCAGGTGTGCCCCCCACAATCCTGTGTAGAAATGTAGAAATAGTTAGGTGTGCCCCCATCCTACGTAGAAATATAGTAAGAGTCAGGTGTGCCCCCCAATCCTGTGTAGAAATGTAGAAATAGTCAGGTGTGCCCCCCATCCCACGTAGAAATATAGTATCAGTCAGGTGTGTCCCCCACAATCCTCTGTAGAAATAGTCAGGTGTGCCCCCATCCCACGTAGACATATAGTAACAGTCAGGTGTGCCCCCCCCCACAATCCTGTGTAGAAATGTAGAAATAGTCAGGTGTGCCCCCCCACATACATAGCAATATAGTAACAGTCAGGTGTTCCCCCCCAATCCTGTGTAGAAATGTAGAAATAGTCAGGTGTGCTCCCATCCTATGTAGAAATATAGTAACAGTCAGGTGTGCCCCCCCCCCACAATCCTGTGTCGAAATGTAGAAATAGTCAGGTGTGCCTCCCCATCCCACATAGATATATAGTAACAGTCAGGTGTGCCCCCCCACAATCCTGTGTAGAAATGTAAAAATAGTCAGGTGTACCCCCCCCATCCTATTTAGAAATATAGTAACGGTCGGGTGTGCCCCCGCACAATCCTGTGTAGAAATGTAGAAATAGTCAAGTGTGCCTCCTATCCCATGTAGAGATATAGTATCAGTCAGTTGTGCCCCCCAACAATCTTGTGTAGAAATGTAAAAATAGTCACGTGTGCCCCCCCATCCCACGTAGACATATAGTAACTGTCAGGTGTGCTCCCCCACAATCCTGTGTAGAAATCTAGAAATAGTCAGGTATGCCCCCCATCCTACATAGACATAAAGTAACAGTCAGGTATTCCTCCTCCCACAATCCATTGTAGAACTGTAGAAGTAGTCAGATGTGCCTTCCCATCCCATGTAGACATATAGTAACAGTCAGGTGTTCCCCCGCCCACAATCATGTGTAGAACTGTAGAAAGAGTCAGGTGTGCCTCCCCATCCCACGTAGACATATAGTAACAGTCAGGTGTGCCACCCCACAATCCTGTGTAGAAATGTAGAAATAGTCAGGTGTGCACCCCCATCCTATGCAGAAATGTAGTAACAGTCCATGCCAAATGATCGACGGATACCCTGCAGAGACAGCATGCTACCTGTAGATGTACAACACAAAGGTCAGCACTGCAGTACAAACTACCTGGAGTCGATCCACACATTCAATACAGATGGCCATACTGGGCATGCCCACACACAGAGTAAAGAAGGCAATGTCAGTCAACAACATACTGAAAGGTCGTACTGGGCATGCTCACACACAAACACATGAAGGCCATGTATGCAAACACCAGTGAACCAGACATATCTGGCAGCCGCAGATGTTAGTGCAGACACTCCTAAGTATGCACCACACATGCTTTGCACACACAGTGGATAGGAGTGCAGGCATATATGTAAGGACAACACACTATAATAAGCCAAAGGTAAGCAAACATAGATGTGTGGAAGAGGGTGACTGTGACAAGGAGCCATCCAGGGCTCTCCCACTCAGCACACAGCCAAAGGGCCATAACCACATGATGGTCTGATGTCACACACTGCAGATACTAGCCACCGGTATCTGTCACCATTACAGAGTATGTGGTGCATGTGCCAGCTGTGCAACATGACTGTTCAAGGAAGGAGTCATCTAACAGCTGTATGCACATACCTGTGGCATATGACCCAGGTTGTGCCCGCATGTGGCGTGTCAACCCCTAGATAAATGGGTTATGGCCCATGCACACACAATTCCCTCCCCATAGCTCCTCTATGACAAGCCTGCTGAGGTCATCTACTGTGAAATACACCTTTGCGAGCATTGTATCTCAGTAATCTCTGTGGTGTGTGTCCCATAACTGTACTACTGTAGTATAATAAACTAACTAGATAGGAATTCTAACCCCAGCTTTGGCAACTGTGTGTGTGTGTCTGTCTGTTTGTGTATAGAGCAATGCTTTTTAGGGTGGTCACACTCCCTACAATTGAAATGCTCTACTTTGGTAAGGCTGCTGATGTCATCCACCTAAAAATAGATCCCTGGAAAAACTGTATCCTAGTAATCTCCATGGTACGTCCCATAACTGCTGTAGTGTGATAAGCTAGTTAGGTAGGAATTCTAACCCCAGCCTTAAAAACTGTGTATCTGTCTGTGTATAGAGCAATGCTTTTTAGGGTGGTCCCACTGCCTACAATTGAAATGCTCTACTTTGGTAAGGCTGCTGATGTAATCCACCTAGAAATACATCTCTGGAAAGGTTGCACACCCGAAATCACTGTGGCATGTCCCATAACTGTGTAGTGCTGTAGTGTGAAAAAATAATTAGGTAGGCGCTCAATTCCCAGACATGGCAACTGTGTGTGTGTTTGTCTGTCTGTGTGGAGAGCAATGCTTTTTAGGGTAGTCACACTACCTACAATTCAAATACTCATCTTTGGCAAGGCTGCTGATGTCATCCACCTAGAAATAAACCTCTCAGTAGCTGTAGCCCAGTAATCTCTGCAGTGCATCCTGTAACAGCAACCTGTTGTAGTGTGATAAATTAATTATGTAGCTGTTCTAATCCCAGACATGGCAGGTGTGTGTGTGTGCATCTGTCTGTGTAGAGAGCAATGCCTTTTAAGGTAGCTACACTCCCTACAATTCAAATGCTCATCTTTGGCAAGGCTGCTGTCACCCACCTAGATATACACCTCTGTAGCCCCAAAATCTCTGTAGTGTGTTCTGTAACTGCGTACTGCTGTAGGGTGATATATTAGGTAGTGTTTGTGTGTGTGTCTGTCTGATCCTGTCTGTGTAGAGAGCAATGCTTTTTAGGGTAATCACACTCCATACAATTTGTATGCTCTACCTTGGCAAGACTACTGATATCATCCACCTAGAAATACACCTCTGGGAAAGATGATGCCCAGTAATCTCTGTAGTGCATTCCATAACTGTGTACTGCTGTAGTGTGATATAGACCTCTATTAGGGGTTCTATACCCACGCATGCTAGTTGTAGCTGTTTTGTGTGTTTTTCAATGTCTGTGTAGGGAGCAATGCATTTTAGGCTAGTCGCACTCAGTATATTTCCAATGGCCTACTTTGGCAGTCCTGCTGAAGTCATCCAATGTGAAATACACCTTTGGGGAACGACTTTTCCAGTAATCCCTGTGGTGCGTCCTTTAACAGCTCCATGCTATAGTGTGATATAGCCCTCTATTAGAGGTCCTATACCAACATTTATTTGCTGTGGATGTTTTGCATGTGTTTCAATGTCTGTGTGGTGACCAATTCATTTTAGGCTAGCCACACTCAATACATGTCCAATGGCCTACTTTGGCAGTCCTGCTGATGTCATCCAATGTGAAATACACCTTTGGGGAAGGAGTACTCCAGTAATTTCTATGGCGCGTACTATAACTGCATAGTGCTGCAGTGTAATAAACTAGTTAGGGAAAGGTTCAACTCCCAGACATGACAGGTGTGTGTGTGTTTGTAAGTTGTCTCCTGTGTGGAGGTGGGTGTGAGTGTATGACACCTGGGCCCAATGTGGAGTGGGTTTTGCAAATGTCTTTTATGGTGGCCCTATATCACAATGTCCACTGTACAGGGATAACAAATGTGAACTAATCAAGAGGCTGGGGTGCAAATCCATACCCAGACATGTGACATCACGGCCAAGCAATCACAGTTAGCAACCCCTGTATTACACAGAACACACTCTCAACCCATGTCACATATATACACACACACACATGCCAAGGCAACAGCCAATATGTGTTTAGTACACTGCATATTGCTGACTGTTAGTAACTATGGAGTGATTGCAGTGGCCTACAGAGGGCATGGCACTCTGTCCATCTGTCCAATAGGCACATACATGTAGACAGTGCACCTTCCCCATGTTCCCCACTGGACACCTGCAGCACCTGTGGTGCCATCACATGTGATCCACAAAGAACATACCATGCCTGAAAACATGCCCTGTATGGACATATGCCACTGATGCCAGGGAATGCTGTTAGCATGCTATCAATGTAGGTACAGTGCTAACCTGCAGTCCATTACCAGTTCCTGTCACAGGTGGCCAAGACTGGTACATCTGATGATAATCTGTGTACACAACATGGGCCCAACACCCCAGGTACATTCCACGTCACTGTACATGCATGTGGAAGGTGTGCACATCCAAGACACCGTCCATTTCATGGACTAGGGAACACATGCATGGCAAGAAATGCACAGCATTGGCCACATGCAATAGCCACCCAGGTGACTGGATGGTGGATACAATACCCACCTGTGTGGGGAAATGCAGAAATCCCAGGCTTGAGCCACAATGCAGACCATTGTCATGTAGCCTGGTGCCAAGGTATACCCATCACCAAGCCTTGCATAGCCATCTGGCACAGTCGACCACCACATACCCATGCAGAAATGCACCCATGCATGTCAGTACTGGCACCCTGTGTGTTCGTGTGTGTGTTGTATGATGTGTGTGATCACATCCCCACTCACTACAACCCCCAGTGGTATACTGAAGCATGCTGTCTGATGTCAGACACCTCCTCATACCCTTTGCCCATATAATCTCCGTATGACCCATGTGGTGCATGCGATACCTGCACAGTAATGTGTTGTGGCAATCTCACCAGGGATAAGCTGTATCCCTGGCCCTGCCAAGTGTGTCAATGTGTGTGTGTCCCTGTGAGGGTGTGGCTGTGTTAACGCTGGCATCTGTTCATGCAGACAGGCATGTGTACATCACCTACCATATAGCTACCATATCCCTGTTGCAGATGTCACCCACCATCACATATATGTTCTGCAGACTACACAGCAGGTAATCTATGTGGCGCATACAACAACTGCATAGGACTGTGATAGCACTACATAATCATCAGGGGTTTGATACACTGTGCTGGTAGGTGTGTAACACAAACATGCATTGGTTTTACTCTCCCACCCCTCCCTGACTTGTCAATGCCTCTGTCTGCCTCTCTCACTCCCTCACTGCTGGATGTGGAGACCTATACCTGCATTTCTTAGGCAGCAACATGTGTATTTTAGGTAATGCTCATGATCAGCTGATGGCCTCTGCCCAAATTGCGGCCCACCCCTAGCTGATTGCATGTGGAACAGCTGTGGTAACATTCTTATATCCAATTGCATGGAAACACACTCCAATATCTAGGAACATCATGTTTGTGTTGGTATTTTTCATTCACTGTGAGCAGGAACTCATTCTGTTGTTTGGCAAACAGCATCTCAAATGGAGTGGGAATTTACTTCTGACAACATACACTGTGGAAACAGAATAGAACACACACATGAGGGAGGTGTGCCTGACCTGACTACAGGCTGTAAGTGCTGCTATACTGCATTCGGAGTAATGTTATTTTAACAGGGTGTGTGTGGCTATGACTGTCCTACATGTATTAATACCTGCCATGTCAGTTGTAAGTTTATGAGGACTCCCCATCTGTAGGGTCATCTGCAGACTGGGCAGTGTGTGGTGCCTGTGGTGTCATGCATTACCCACAGAACATGTATCTGTGAACAGCAGGAGGTAGTGTGAAGATTGCAATCTGTAGATGGTGAAAGCCATGACAGTTACTGACTTCATATCCCTCATAGGACATATGTTGCAACAAACCTTGTTACTACAGTAAATGTATGATGTTATCACAGCAATGTGTCAATATTTTCCTTGTGTATGTGCTTCCAGCCACAACTCAGTCAACCTTTGTACATATGTCATGCATTAAGAAGTGCATATGTGCTTTACACCATAATTAATGTCATCATATCTGATAACAAGCCAGTGAGATATCAGACTGCTACACATGTTATGTACATTAAGGGTTATATTTGATGACATAACCTGGACATAATGTAGCTATTTGTACAGTACTGAGGTCTGTGTACTTATGGTGAATGTCGACAGTGTGTGTATTGTTAATATGTACCTTGGCCTATGTACAGACTGTGGTAGTTGTCATCATCCTAGGTCCTGTCCTATCTGATGTTACATGCTGCTCCACTGTATGTTACCCTATTGACTTACATGTTTGTATGGCCATACACACACATGTCCCATACCACAGTCAGCCATCAGACCAAACTGTGTAGTGGCCCAGTATATGTAGGGTTAGTGTGTGAGTGACACATATGAGGATACTGTAATATCATGCTAGCTTGCCATATCTGTCTGTGGCTGTGTTCTCACTGGTTGTGGTTATGCACTTTCACACAGATGTATCTTACCCTGTGCTGTGACATGCCTGTACAGACTGCTATATATGCAGGTACATGTGCATTTCCCCATAGGAGATGTAGGCCAGTGTTGAGCCAGTCTGCCTGTAGCCTGCACAGTGCATTGTTACATGCCTAGCAGCTTAGTGTACTTACCCAGTGAGATGTAATTTACAGATACTTGCCAGATGTACTGCTGCTGGGCCTCCCTTAACAGTCATGTATGTCAGGTAGAGCAGTGGGATGCTGTACAGATATATGCCAATATCCAGTTGGTAGTACATGGTCATGGCACCCTTGTACCAGCGGTTATTACATGTCAGGCCAGACAAGGGTGTGTGAATGCTTAACCTAGGGTGGCATATGTATACCAGTCGTTATGTGTTATACCTATCTACATGGCTGTTAACATCCATATTGTCAGGCATGGTACACAAGTTTTGCACTAAGGGGTTCTATGTATACCTCTGGTCTGTACAGAGTGTGTCAGAATGTCCACACATATTGGCCAATATCTCTGCTGAAGTTGACAGGGGCAGTACATGCTAGCAGCAGTCCTTTACTATGATGTCCTTAGAATGTCTGTCGGTAGCCAATGGCACACATGTGGAAAGCAGATGTGACCTCCCACACACACCATGTCTGTGTAATAGTATATAGAACTGTAATAGTACAAAAATAAAGGTTTTCCATTTCTGCAAACCTGTGTGTGGTGTTTTGTCCTATTACCTCTCAGTGGGTATATGTTGCAGGCAATGATTGCCATTTGTGTGGGTGGCCCATACAGTGTCCAGGCGTTCAGGTGTTAACTGCAGACATAGTGGCTGTTCCATATTTTGTGCACCTTCTACATATGTATCTTACTGTGCATATCTGTGTGTGTGTATGTGTAGTCACATGTATATCTATATATATATATATATATATATATATATATATATATATATATATATATATATATATATATCTGTATCTGCATATATGTGTCTGTGTATATGTATCCTGGGGATGTTGATAGCTTCCACATTTTACATTTCCTATGGGAGCCAGACTGTACTGCATGATATGTTACCAATACCAGCCTGACATCATACAGGTGAGATGTAGTACTGTTAACGTCTTGTGCCCATGTCATGTCAGGTCCTGGTTATGGGATCTGCAACACTTGGTAGTGCATTGCAGGTTGGATGTGTTTGGCTGTGGGGGGGGGGTATGCCTATTCGTACAAGACGTATATTGTTTGGGGCCTCTCAACCCCATTAACGGTGGATGTGGACATATTTGTTTTTGTTAATCTACCATTGCTATCTACAGATGCATGGCCACATATACCTATATATATATATATATATATATATATATATATATATATATATATATATAGATATATAGATATATATATATATCTGCTTACAGATATATGACTATGTCTGTATATACCAAAATAGATATATATCTGCATACATATATGTACCTTGCTGTGTATATGTAGTCATAGCTGTAGACATAAGTATGTGTCGATGTAGGCATTTGCATGTATATATGTTCATATATATTTATATATATGTATATATTTCTATATATACATATATATATCTCGACATATATAGATATGTTGTATCTGTTTAGATATTAATATATTCACACACACATACACACACACACACACACACACACACACACACACACACACACACACACACACACACACACACACACACATCTAGATGTTGGCATACATTCTCTGTAGTTTTGCATGAAAATCTGGATGACATGTTTCTAAAAACATCTGATTTATGCATGTCTGTCATGGTCTTAATGGTAAATCACTTTGTTTATGGTGTTCATAGTCCTGGGTTTGAGCCTTGCAGAGGCTGTTTATTTTATTGCTGGGCAGAACACTGCACATTAGATACAGAGTGGTTAAGGCACTTTAAAGCAGTTGTAAACAGGTTTGCGTGTGTTTGCTTGGAGGTAAGCACTGCTAACTACCAGTTACAGTTTCTGATTCTCCGTTAGCTTCTGAATTGCTTAACCTGTGTAGGCAGTGCTTACCCAGTGCAAACAGGCTTAAATCTGCTTACTGCTGCTTAAAAGTGCTTAATCTCACTTACCCCCATGCTAATTTCTTTAAAAGAAAAGAAAAGGGGTTGATAGGAAAGTGGTGGAGAAAAGGGGCACAAAGAGGGAAAGAGAGTAGGGAAAATAGCCAGGGATGTGCAGGAAGGGTGTAGGGAAGGTCCATAGCTGCCCATTTCTTCTACAGCAACAGTTGTGCATATACACTGAATTTGGAGGTAGATTTTGACACTCAAACCCCTGGGTGGGGGTGAGGACAACAATAATTAATTGTGATGCCAGTTAGACCGGATTACTTGTGTACAGTGGACACGTGCGAAATGGACAGCTATGTATGTGGTGATATTTTTTTGTGGGAACAGATTGCCCTTTTTTTTTCAGGTGAGAGTGGGATGTTGGAGAGGGGTAGTAGGTTTATTTGGGAAGGTAGATTGGGTAGGTTAACAGACAAGACAAACAAGATGCATACAGGGGAGGTATATGACACATGTGGGGGGTAAATACCTTGGACAGGGAGGGGGTGTTTGGAAGTCGCAAGGCCATGAGCACCCAAATGGAAACAGTGGGACTGGGGTCCCCACTCATGGGCAGACACCACTGCACCTTCACGGCCCCAAAGGTGGCTGCGCTGGGGGCTGTGTAGGAGGGGCAGGCTCACCCTCTAATTGCACCATGTGGCCCTCAAGCTGGCGTAGCTGGTCTCGAATCTGCCTGTCGAGCTCCCTACACAACCATGGCCCGGACATGACGGTGGGTGACAGGTATCTCTCCACCCCCACTCCCAGGGGGGGGGCAAGCCCCATCCCCTGAGGTGGTTCCAACCAAAGGTGGTGGAGGGCCAACGGAGGAGGAGGTCCCAGGTTGAGCCCCAGATATGCTGGTGCCCTATGCCATGGCCAGCTGAGGTGGGACAGGTGGGTCTGCTGGGACCTGCCTTCCAATACGGGCTATGATGTTGCAGTTTTAGGAGAAGTATCAGTTAGTAATAGTCAACAGCATTCAGGATTAGTTATAACATCATGCATAGTTATTCCCATTAACACAAAACACCAGATGTACAGCCTTTGTGGGGTGAGCAGTACACATGCATATATGGGACAACAGTGGCTATTACAACAGCATGCAGGTTTTATTGATGGCAACAGGCCACCAATATGGGAGTATATTAACATGGCACATGCATAGAACCAAATGTGAATATTTGTAAACCAGTAGGACATATGTCCCAACAAAAGATTGAAGTATACACGTACTCATTTAGATGTGTAATTAGGTTATTGTTGCTCATATGGTTGGGGTGAGAGAGAGAGGTCAATTAACAACTAATATATCCCTGTAGTTTTCACAACTTTCTTAGTCACTGCAGTGATCTGTCCCTTACATGTATTATTACACTACCCAATGGCGTTACTTTGTACAATGGTATGTTTGTAGATTAGTATATACGTGGACTGTGTCTTACATATAGTCAACACCTCTTACCTGTTAGAGCTGTTGAGAAAATATTGTTAACACTACCTGACAAATTCTACACATACTCCTAGATTCCATGCTTGTAGACAGGTATATGAGTGAACTGTGTTGTACCTGCAGTCTACACCTCTTACATGTTATAGCTGTGGAGGGGACTTTGTTAACACTATATGACAAATTCTACACATACTCCCAGATTTCATGCTTGTAGACAAGTATATGAGTGAACTGTGTTGTAACTACAGTCTATACCTCTTACTTGTTACAGCTGTGGGGAAATCTTTGTTAACACTTCCTGACAGATTCTACACATACTCCCAGATTCCATGCTTGCAGACAAGTATATGAGTGAACTGTGTTGTAACTACAGTCTACACCTCTAACACTCCCTGATGAATACTACACATACTCCCAGATTCCATGTTGATGTTATACACATACCTAACAATCCGTTATTGTACGCACTCTGGTCAAGGCTTGACAGGATGCAGGTGTTAATGTGACATATGTTGGAATAGCTATCATACACTTTGGGTGAGATGCTGCAATGACAGGTTTGTTTTCATATACATTCTCTTTTTATGTTCAGGTCTCACTATCCATTATATGTCAGTATAAGCTGCCTACATTTCTTGGATCATCTCACTGAATTGTCAGGGGAACAGGTTACCGGGCAGCAGATATGGGCCATTTATCTGGACATGCTGGACAGATCAGAACAGTTGAGGGGTATGACTATGCATACAGTTTACTACCTGAACATTCTCTCACAGTCTGTACAGTTGATGGTTATGATTATGCTTCCAGCGTACTATCTGAACATTCTCTAGCAAAGTCTGTACAGTCGTTGGGTCTAATTATGCATACAGCTTTCTATCTGAACATTCTCACAAACTCTGTACAGTTGTGGGGTAAAATTATGCATAAACTTACTACCAATCCCAGGATTCAAACCCCTGCTGTGTGTGGTAAAACGATTACAGTTGATATCACAATACACTGTGCTATCAGGGAATCAGTGTTTAGCATTCCAATGGTTTCTAAGTCTCCCTCAGTTGTTCTATATGACTGACCTTTTGGGACTTCCAACATTGTTATACTGAACTTCCTACACATTCTAACTGCATTCAACAGTGTGGGTAACACTGCTTAATACAACAGTACTTTTTATAGAATGCAACACTACAACACCATATGAAAGCAGTATGTACAGAAGCACTCCAGGGGTTATACTTTTATCCACAAGATAGTACACCTTTATTTCCACACAACCTATGTGACAGTTTTCCTGCCATATTGTCTGGTTTATTCAGTACATCCCATACACAATACATCTTTATACTGGTACAACACTTTCTAGAACTGTTATATCTTTTTCTTATGATAGTACATGCAAGATTATTACTAATCTGCCTCGTGACACAGCCTTTGCAGCCTAGCAGCATGGGCTTGCTGGTTCACAATCCGCTCATCTGTAGTTGTCAGAGAAATATAGTGATATTTAGCCATTACCTATCCATAATATACACAAGCTAGGCAATCATTATCTACATAGTAGAGTGGGTACTAACTCATGGGGCATCAGCCATCTGCCTTGATTCTTGGATCCACTGCTCCAAGTGATCACCCTTCTGCCGCTTCAGGTCAGCGTGGTGATGCCTGACCTGCTGACCAGTCCGGGGATACCAGTGGCACTGGTGAGGTCAAGGGCGAGACTGTCCCAGGACTCCACTTTATACTGAAAGCCCTGGTACTGGCACTGCAGTAGTCTCTCCTCATGGTGTTTTACCAGGAGCCATACCATGAAGCTGGACTCCTGGGTGCCCCAGTGCTGCACTCTAAATCGAGTGCCTTCCCCAACTCCAGCCATTCTGCCTACAGTAGGGATCTGCAACAAGTTATGGGAATTATTGGTGCTTGTGGGGTTTAAATATGCCTGATTTCCCACACTTTCCTGTGATTGGACGGATTTGAAAAGGCTAAGCTATGGGCACACCTGCTTACCTAATTTTGGTATTGCTTAAAGGGGTATACCACTGGGCAGATTGAGTTAGCCGGCCTACACATTGCTTACACCACGTAAGCTGAGCTGTGCAATGCTTAGTGTTGCTTAATATTTAATTAGCATTATATTTTCCTTTTGACATTGACTTATTATTTGTTAGATGTTATATCTGTGTCTGGTATCTGTGATTCATGTGTACATACACTGTATGGGGTCCTGGAAACGTCAACAGTTTATTACAATAACACCTAAAATTTGGCCTTACTGCAGTACTCCAGTTCACATATTTATGTTATGTAGCAGGTTATACAACATCACACTGTACATAGAGTCATTTCACATGTTCAGTTTGATTTTCCTATGGTGAGGATTTGTTCGTTGAAGCCTCAGTCGTATGTATTGCTATGATGGCTTAGTGGTTAACTACTGTGACTGTAGTGTACAGGGTCCTGGGTTCAAGATTTGCAGAGTCTATTTATTTTGTTGCTGGGCAGAACATGGGTCATTGGATACAGAGTGATTAAGGCACTTTAAAGTAGTTGTAAGCAGGTTTGCATGGGTTTGCATGGAGCTAAGCACTACTTACTTCTGGTTACAGTTTCTTACACTCAGTTAGCTTCTAAATTGCTTAGTCTGTGTAGGCAGTGCTTACCCCTGCGCAAACACAGTTAAAGGTGCTTACTTTTGCTTACATATGCTTACTACTGCTTATTTGTGCTTAAATCTGCTTACTTGTGCCGTATTCATTATGACACTGACACTTCACATGTGCATTCCCTGCAGTACTCCAGTTCATAAATATATGTTACTTAGTGGGTTTTGCAACAAAAATATTGGTTATAACGTGCTTTGACATGTAAAACAGACTCTGGTGCTGTGAGACACGAACCAGAAATGCCTGCTCATTAGGCAAATACTCTGCCCACTACACTATAGCTGTGCTGCTTCATTTGTGTATATCTTCCTTGTTGTCCTCTTTAACCTTTTAAGCTGCTTTAACCATAGCTAAGTGATGGGCACACCCACGCACCTACGGTTAGCTGTACTCAGATTTTTAAATAAAAATAAAGGGGTTTCTTCACTTGATTTTTATGTACTGTTGCTGTTGTACACATGGGGAACTGTTGGTGGAGATATGCGGGCACCTATGAGTGATCTCGCTCATTTCTTACCACTTTGTGCTGTTCTACATTGCAGGGGTGTGTTTAGTCTGAGAGCTCTGCTCTCAGACATGCCCCCTGCTCTCGTACACCTCCGTGTAAGCCTAGGAGCTCAGGCAGTGCACCTTCATTAATATGCATGGTGCGCTGCCATCCTGCTCCTAAACGAGTGCTTCCGTGCAGGACTAAGCTAGTCCTGCATGTAAGATTAGTGAATCCGGGGAACTGTTTTCCATAAAAAAGTTTAGTCTGGTATATGCAACCACTGGTGAAGAGATAACAGTTTGCACATTTACCAACAGTAACAAATGTAATATAACTAAACACATAAGACCCTGATGGCTATATGTATTATATAATACCAGATACCCAAAACAACTTTATAATGCATGCAGAAGTGATAATATTTATCAATGTCTATTCAGCCTTGTATTTACAGTATTGTTTATGGCTAACACTTGATAGTGCACAGAATTCAGAACCACTGTCATTTCCTAAGCAAAAGATCAACCAATTATGTAACAATTCTTCAACTAAATCTTTCAAGTATTTAATATCTTTATATTGTTTCATGCCTGCTGTCCTGCAGCAAGGCTGAAATTTCTGTCGTTTGTTTTTGCTATTTTAAGGATATTAACCTAAAACCTATAAATAGCCCATAATGAAATTCGTAAAAAATGTGATTTCTTTTTATACCTTTGTCACCTACTAAGTACCCCTTCTAGACAAACTCTTGCACAGATCAGTTAACATCCATAATGTCTATATTTTTTTCAAAAAGGCTTACTACCTAAGTACCACAGCTGATTTTTTTGTTTTTATTTTTTATTACAATTTCAAAGTTTCAAAACTTTGATCTTATGGTCTCGACCATTTGCGATTCAGAACTTTGAAACTTTGAGCTTGTGAAGTAGATCCATATATACAGATATATATGTATATATATGACTACAGTTTGAAAAAGCAAACACTCATGAGCAAATGTTTTTTTCTGTTGTAAAAAAAGCAGACACTCTTGAGCAAATGTTCTTTCAATGGAGTTTTTCCTGGCAAGCTTTTATTTGGGATCACGTTCCAGTGGGATAAGGGAATTTACTCTTACCCAATGTACAATCTTGGATTTAGTATATATAACTAGCAGGGGATTGGGTGGTTTAGTTTTTCATATTTTTGAAAAGTGTTGATTCACTTAAAGTCATCATTTTTTGAATGTCTGCTATTTCATGAGAAACACATGTACATGTATATACATATATATATATATATATATATATATATATATATATATTTATATATATATATATATATATTTGGGTCTCTGTTATAATAATGAAACATCAATACTTTGAACATGAAAACATGCAGATAAAGCTCATGAAATGTAAAAATCTCGGATGATGATAACGTCAAAACACATTAACGCTGAAGGTTATGTAGTGTGCAATACACCAATGTGTAACAGATGCACAGCCCACATATTCTTCACTACTTTTCTACAATGTCATGCTGTTCAATGATATGTGGTTCAATGCTATCATAATCCATGATTTTTACTTTTTGTGTATTTGGCCTCGATGTTCTAATCTCTGAGGTATTCATGTTTAATTATTATAACACAGACCCATATGCATACATATAGTCTAGACTTTGCATAAATTTCAAGCTGTCAAGACTGAATATAAATGCAAAATGCTTTGAAAAATATTAATATAGTCTACTTAGCTTACATGTGTATTAAATAGCATACAGTTTAGTTACATTAAAAGTGATTACAAATGCCAGCATTGTACTATAAAACATACTGCTTATGGAGGTTTTTCCCTTGATTTTTGCTTAAAAAGGAAAGGGATTTTGCTCAGTTATTTACTAGATAAATAGACAAAATATAAATACTCACATGCAACAGTTAGCTAAAACCAAACCTTGACAACTGATAACAAGACAATCCCCCGGATTCTCTATGTCTTGCACGGCGTGCAGGATTAGTGCAGGAGCTCCAACAGGCAATATGTCACCATGCGATCTAGGAACAGCCTGTTCCTGCACTAGTCCTGCACGCACTAAGCCCCTATATGCAAATCGCCCCATTTGTCGGAGCAATCCATGCAAATGTGGTGAATTTGTGACCACCCAGCCGTGCAGGACTAGTGCAATCTGCAGAAATGTACTCGGTTAGTAACCAAGTTCATTTCCGCAAAATCCAAAACGGAGCTGTGACAGCTTCAAATAAAGCCTGCATATCAGTTAGGAAGCATGCCAATGGCCAAGTATAAGGCCACTGGCATTGCAAACAGCCAAAAAAATAAAAAAATCAACTTTTAATTTTTTTTTAGCTGATCTTGGCTGTTTAAGCATAGGGCAGTGGTGCATAAATGGGATGGGGGGAAATAGCAAAACAAACCTAAATTAAGCATTGCAACTAAAATCACTATTCTGCCATGCAAGTCAATGGCAGGCAGCAGACAACATGGCCATTGAGTAGTGGTTGCTAAGGGGGGAGGCTCAGTGTGAGACATATAACTATGCATTAGCAGGCAATAATATGCAAATGAGGGGAATGATAGTGAATCCCAGTTTTTCCCAGCATGCTAGTCAGGTCCCAACAGTGTAAGAGTAGAAATAGCTTGGTGCAAGCCTAGGAGTTAGCTGACATTGTGGGGGTGTGTGTCAGGCATACTGTAAATGGATTGGAGCCCTGTGGCTTGGGTTTGCTCTTAGCTTAGCATAGTCTGAATCTGCCTAGCACTCTTTACATAGCCTAAGCGGGTGTGTAAATTAAGAAAAAAAAAGTTAAACCAGGAAATAGCAGCACTGTGCATATTTGAGCACTCTGTTTGCGTGGCGCACCCCAAGCTTAAACGGGAAGGCAATGGGAAGAGAAAACAACAGTAGGAAGGTAATCAAGGAGAACTAGCATAGCTGGCAGGTGAAATGTATCAGAATCAGCCAATTACACAGGAAGCAACCCAGCCCAGCCCAGAACACTACTATAAACTATGCAAACACCTTCCCCTCTGTTTCTTCCCAGACTCTACACCACCGGTGTATACAAGTAGGGAACTTTTAACAAACAAACCTACAAAAGGAGAGGGGTTGCAGCAGGCAACATAGAACAACATGTGCAAGAGGCTGGCAAGAGAGTGGTGAGGATGTAAATGCTGCCGATCAACCCACAGTTAGGAGACGGAGAAGAGTGTACAGACCCAGGGTAACCTCTAGTGGCTACATGAGCTGGAGATAGTGGAGTGCTATAGGGTGGACAAGGACCTCCTACAGCAAATTGTTGAGCTGTGCCGGCCATACCTGACACACCAAACTGACCAAGGGGAACCCATCCCAGTGGATACCAAGGTATGTGTAGGCCTAGGAATACTAGCCACAGGTACCTTCCAAAGCTCAACTGAGGATATCATGGGGATCTCACAGGCATCAGCATCCAGAGTATTCTACCAGTTCCTGGATGCCATGTCAGCACAGGCCAGTGAGTACATATATTTCCTCAACACCTGTGAGGTGTTGGCCAGCAATATGCGTCTCTTCCACCAAATAGCAGAATACCCTGAGGTAGTGGGTGCTATAGACTGCGTGCACATATGCATCAAAGCACCACCCAATGATCAGGGTAGGACCTACGTCAACCGCAGAGGCATCCGCTCCATCAACTGCCAGGTCATCTGTGATGCCCAGGGCATTATAATGAATGTGTGTGCTGGCTGCCCTGGAAGCTATGACGATTCCCACATTTGACATCTGATGCAGCTGTACCAGAGATTTGCCACTGGGGACAATCCCTATGGTCACCTAGTGGGGGATGCTGGTTACACACTGGACCCATGGCTGATGACACCCATCAGAAATGCACACACACCTGAACAAAAATGCCATAATGAGGCACATGCACAGACCAGACTTATAATAGGGTGTGTGTTTGGGATGCTCAAGTCACGGTTTCAGTGTCTGGACACATCCAGTGGAGTCTTGTAGTACTCACCAGCTACATGTACCCAAATTGTTATGGTATGTGCCATGCTACACAATATGATCCTGTGGAAACAGCTGCAGCAGTAACAGCATGGGGCAGGGCCACAGGGGCCACCCACTAATGCCAAGGCCTGCACAGAGTGACTCAGAGGAGGAACAACCTAAACCTGCCCCAGTAGGCAGATGGAGGCGTGCCCAATATGCTGAGGCTGCAGCAAAGAGACAACGTATAGCACATAAATTGACACAGTAGAGACCCAGGAAATGACACCTCTCTCTGACTCGCACATACAGTAAAAGGGATGCCAAACATGACACTGCCTGTGCTCAACCATGTATAGGGAGTGTACTATGTGCATCAGATATAGGCAGCCCTCCAGCATCATCCTCAATCCTAGCACACCCACAAGGTAAGTCAATCAACCTACTAATTGCCAAATGGAGTAGAATGTGTCATTACCTGTATCTATGGTATGGATGTGAGCATGCAAGAGAATTGGGTGGCTGAATATTATGGCAGCAGATAGTAGACACCCATAGTGGCACCATGATATCTGTAACACATACTGGAGTCACCATAGTAGCCAGTACTACACAGGGTGACAAAACTCACTGCAGGAAATGTGCTGGGTGACGTGTGTCCATATGTCTCACACATGCCAGTCAGAGAGGTTCACATACCCAACAACAGTCTCAGCCAGCAGGACAGGTGTAGACAAACCCAAACAGAGCCTGTGCTATGGCCTCTGAATGATGCCTATGGGTAACCTCCCCCTCAGGCCTACACAGACAGACTACAGCAGGTCAGGCAGTGGGATGTTAGTTCTGAAGGGTAGGAAGTCAGACACTAATATGTAGGGCAACCAAAGCTAAGACCTGCAGTACACTGATATGCCACTAGTCAGTATGATAGGTTAGAATACAGAATGAAATGAAGTACCTGACATACCAGTACAGTCATAGCAAATGTGTGCATGTGCCAGGTGTGCCCTCCATCCTATGTAGATATGTAGAAACAGTAAGGTGTACCCATCCAATCCTGTGTAGAAATGTAGTAACATGTATGAGTAGGTATAATACGAGTGGAGCACAGATGGCCAGAGGTGGCCAAGGTAGCAGGATAGATTGTAGCATTTGCACAATATGCAGGTCTGAGTGTATTAGGATGGTGTGTGTTTCATAATGTGTGAGAGTGGTCAGTATGTATGCATGCTGAGGTAAGACCTGGTGGCCATTGCCTACTACTGCTGATAACAAGGACATGCCCTCACGACTGCAGTGGCAAAGACAATCCCCACCAGTATAACATATGCAAGCAGTAAGCCATTGTAAATGTATGGTGGTAATATGTGTCACCATCTGAAAGACTGAAATGGCATGGCTGTTGGGCTAGATATACAAGCAGTTCACAGGAGAAAGTACCCCAGGCATACAGTATATATTGTGTCACTGTGAAATGGTGACACCCTTGGATATGTACATATAGGTATGCATCACAGTAACAGGACCTGTAGTAAGGGATTCTGGTGAGGTCTGCCTGAACACCTGCAACTCACAAAGGAGGTAGGACTGATGTATTGAGAATCAGCTGATGTACCCACACATGCCAGCATAACTGTAATGCCCCATACATATCTGTGTGTCAGATGCAAATAGTGTCCATAGCACACATGCACCCAGCCATGCAAACACCACCCACAGGTACCTCTCTGGCAATATCCCTGCTGTGGGGAATGGGTAGAGTATGACTCCACCTGTATATGGCAATAGCAGAAGACTGCAGCATGCAGTGCAGGTGTCCCATGCAGGTGTGTCACTAGCTGTAGGTAGCACCCTGCCAGCATCCACACCACCTGATCAAGACAGATAGAAGGTACTGGCATGAACACCTATCACATATACCCTGTCACCCCAGGGTAATATACTGTATAGTGGTCTGGGACTGTAGGACTGACAGAATGCAAAGGCCCCGGCCACATCTGGCCTGCATCAACACCTAATGCCCCACAGGTGCCTGCCAAAGGCCTGTGTCTCACATGTACTGCCAATGCATGTTATGTCATAGATACCCAAATAACAGCATAACACACTCCATTTAAGCCATATGCAAGGCCATGTGGACAAACCACAGTAACATGTCCACCATATCCCACTGCATGAACTGTGGACCAACACTAACACACACCTGTGATGTGGTGATACCCTTAGGGAAATTATCACAGAATGTATGCATAATGTATGGAAGAGGTTAGAATAACAGAGGGTGATGTGGGAGCATGGGCAGCATAGAATGTGCAGGGTCAGACACCAAGCTTTGGGCACACTATCCCTGGCTGCAAACACATAAATGGGT